>NW_026652344.1:19706-54751 GCF_009828535.3 Hylobates moloch | reverse complement strand
TTTTTTTTTTTTTTTTTGAGATGGAGTTTTGCACTGTCACCCAGGCTGGAGTGCAGTGGTGTGATCTCGGCTCCCTGCAACCTCTGCCCCCCCGGTTCAAGTGATTCTCCTGCCCCAGCCTCCCGAGTAGCTGGGATTACAGGTGCCTGCCACCACGCCTGGCTAATTTTTGTATTTTTGGTAGAGATGGGGTCTCACTATGTTGGCCAGGGTAGGCCCCAACTCTTGACCTCAAATGGTCCTCCTGCCTTGGCCTCCCAAAGTGCTGGGATTACAGGTGTGAGCCACTGTGCCTGGCCAAATCTGACTAATTTGACAATCTTTTATACAATGGACACTTGCTGATAGACACTTAACCTTGTACTCTAGAAATAGGACTGCTACATAAATGAGAAGTGAAAACTGCTTCTTAGAGTACTCAATAAAATATAACATTTCACACATATAAAACCACTTAGTTACTCATTAATTTTCAACATTAATGTGCTAATTAAGTGTCACTCTTAGGTATTTACTAAGATGAGGCCAAGTGGCAACTATTTGTAACTGGGATGGAGCAGCTTTGAAAATAATGGTCCTTAGGCCATTATTTCTCTTAGGCTTTTTTCTCCCCCAGTAAATGAGCTTTCTGACAATTCAGTCACATTTCTCTCTTTCTTTCTTTTAATGAGTGAGGCTTTGTAATAACATCTTTTAATTTCACAAACAAGTTTCTGTTTGTCAGGTATTGAACAGTTTGGGTTGTCCTTTTTAATAAACAATAATGGATAACAGCTTATAAGTATATTTTGACATTTAATTTTAATGAAATTTAAATACTGAGTGTTCTAAGTCAGAGATATATTAATAAACAATGATTTAAATGTACGATTTTTTAAATTTGTTTTTTAAGTTTTAAAATCAAGTGCGCCATTTTAAAGTAAGTAGTTGGAAATACGAAGTCTTAAAGTGTTTTTGGATCTGTGCTCACCTTTTTCTAGTTTTGTTAAGCATCTCATTTTTTTCATTTAGTTTTCTTTTTCTTTCTAATAAAGTTCTTTTTGAAAAATTAAAATAAGTATGTTGTGGCTCATTGGAAGTTATTTTCATTTTTTAATTTTCAGCATTATTTGATACTTTACTGGATTATTAATTGTTATTTATTTTTATGTTTCATAAGTATATTTAGTAATATACCCAAAGAAGACTGTTCTGCAGATGGTATATAACAATATTACCTGCTGCTCAGATAAATGAAAAGACAGGAAATCAGAAGTTCTCCTTTTAGTTTTCTGATAATTTATAATTCAGTAGTTGTATTACTCTTAAAATATTTTACAGCTGTGAAACATAGCATGCATACAAAAAATGTGTATAGTGCACAGGTACAGTTTAAAGAGCCACTAGAAGATAAACATTTCTATACTTTCAACCTAGCCAATAAATAGTATATTACAGTTCTCCAGAAGACCGCTGGGTACCCTTCTCCGATTGCCTCTTCTTCTCTTTGCTTGAGAGGAAATTACTGTCCTGTGTTTTGTGTTAATCAGTTATTTACCTCTCTTTATTTTGAATTTCATATAAGTAGAATCATACTGTATATATTATTTTGAGACTTGCCCCTTTCACTCATCATATTTTTTAGATTTATCCATGTTAATAAATATAGCTAGAGTTCATTCTTTGTCTTTTGGTAAACTGTTAAAATCAAAATACAACACACATGCAACAAGACACAAAGTGTAAAGCTTGATGAAGTTTTACAAAATGTATATATCCATGAAATCTCTTTCCAGGTCAAGATAGAGAATATAGCCACCTCCCCAGAAACTCTTTCTTGCTCTCTCCCAGTCATTTATCACCTCTTGAAGAAGGAACCACTATTCTGTATTATGTTACCATAGATTCGTTTTCATTGTTTCTGATTCATAAAGCATGTTCCCTTTTGTTTCTGTCTTCTTTTGCTCAACATTATGTTGTGAGGTTGATCCATGTTGTTGCATTTAGCAATGGATTTTTAAAATTATTGTATGAATATATCACAATTTATATATCCATTGTACTGTGGTTGGACTTTTGGTTTTTGATATTACAAGTGATTCTACTGTGAATACTCTTTTACGTGTCTCTTAGTACACAAGTATACACATTTTTTTGAGTGTTGACTTAGAAGTATAATCATAGTAGACACTGCTATAAAGTTTCTCAAAGTGGCTGTACCAGTTTACATTTCCACTAGCAAGAATGAAAGTTCCCGTGGCTCTCCATCCTTGCTGAAACTCGGTTTGTAAGTTTTTTGTAATTTTAGCAATTATGGTATGGCAGATGTATAGTTTGAATTTGCATTTTCCCTCATGACTAATGATATCAAGATCTTTTTTAAAGTTTATTGAGCATTTGGATATCCTCTTATGTGAAGTTTCTGGTTGAGTCTTTGATCTTTTTTAAGTATGAAAAAAAGGTTTGTCTGTCTTTTCACTGTTGATTTGTCTTTGTATATTCTGGATACTAATTCTTTGTTGAATACATGTATTGCAAATATCTTTTTTCACTCTGTGGCTTGCATTTTCACTTTCACTGGTGTCTTTGTCCATTTCGTGCTGCCGTAAGAGAATACCTGAGATTGGGTGATTTATAATGAACAGAATTTATTGACTCACAGTTCTGTATCTGATTTTTTAAAAAATTATACTTTAAGTTTTTTTACAGTGTAATGTCATATGTATTTACTTATTTTTAAATTCGTACAGAGTTTTTTAATTTTTTTTAATATACTTTAAGTTCTAGGATACATGTGTAGAACGTGCAGGTTTGTTACATAGGTGTACACATGCCACGGTGGTTTGCTGCCCCCATCAACCCGTCATCCACATGAGGTATTTCTCCCAGTGCTATCCCTCCCCTAGCCCCCAACCCCCCGACAGGCCCCGGTGTGTGATATTCCCCTCCCTGTGGCCATGTGTTCTCATGTTCAGCTCCCACTTATGAGTGAGAATGTGCGGTGTTTGGTTTTCTGTTCCTGTGTTAGTTTGCTAAGAATGATGGTTTCCAGCTTCATCCATGTCCCTGCAAAGGACATGAACTCATCCTTTTTTATGGCTGCATAGTATTCCATGGTGTATATGTGGCACATTTTCTTTATCTGGTCTATTATTGATGGGCATTTGGGTGGGTTCCAATTCTTTGCTATTGTGAACAGTGCAGAAATAAACATACGTGTGCATGTGTCTTTATAGTAGAATGATTTATAATCCTTTGGGTATATACCCAGTAATGAGATACTGGGTCAAATGGTATTTCTGTTTCTAGATCCTTGAGGAATTTCCACACTGTCTTCCACAATGGTTGAACTAATTTACACTCCCACCAACAGTGTAAAAGCATTCCTGTTTCTCCACATCTCTCCAGCATCTGTTGTTTCTTGACTTTTTTTTTTTTTTGAGACGGAGTCTCGCTCTGTTGCCCAGGCTGGAGTGCAGTGGCGCAATCTCGGCTCACTGCAAGCTCCGCCTCCCGGGTTCACGCCATTCTCCTGCCTCAGCCTCTCTGAGTAGCTGGGACTACAGGCGCCTGCCACCACGCCTGGCTAATTTGTTGTATTTTTAGTAGAGACGGGGTTTCACCGTGGTCTCGATCTCCTGACCTCGTGATCCGCCCGCCTCGGCCTCCCAAAGTGCTGGGATTACAAGCGTGAGCCACTGCGCCCGGCCTGTTTCTTGACTTTTTAGTGATTGCCATTCTAACTGGTGTGAGATGGTATCTCATTGTGGTTTTGATCTGCATTTCTCTAGTAACCAGTGATGATGAGCTTTTTTTCGTATGTTTGTTTTGGCCGCATAAATGTCTTCTTTTGAGAAGTGTCTGTTCATATCGTTTGCCCACTTTTTGATGTTTTTTTTTTTCTTGTAAATTTCTTTAAGTTCCTTGTGGATTCTGGATATTAGTCCTGTGACAGATGGATAGATTGCAAACATTTTCTCCCATTATGTAGGTTGTCTGTTCACTCTTATGATAGCTTCTTTTGCTGGGCAGAAGCTCTTTAGTTTAATTAGATCCCATTTGTCAATTTTGGCTTTTGTTTCCATTGCTTTTGGTGTTTTAATCATGAAGTCTTTGCCCATGCCTATGTCCTGAATGATATTGCCTAGGTTTTCTTCTAGGGTTTTTATGGTTTTAGGTCTTATGTTTAAATCATTAATCTATCTTGAGTTAATTTTTGTATAAGATGTAAGGAAGGGGTCCAGTTTCAATTTTCTGCATATGGCTAGCCAATTTTCCCAACACCATTTAATAAGTAGGAAATCCTTTCCCCATTGCTTGTTTTTGTCAGATTTGTCAAAGATCAGATGGTTGTAGATGTGTGGTGTTATTTCTGAGGCCTCTGTTCTGTTCCATTGGTTTATGTATCTGTTTTGGTACCAGTACCATGCTGTTTTGGTTACTGTAGCCTTGTAGTATAGTTTGAAGTTAGATAGCATGATGCCTCCAGCTTTGTTCTTTTTGCTTAGGACTGTCTTGGCTATGTGGGCTCTTTTTTGGTTCCATATGAAATTTAAAGTAGTTTTTTCTAATTATGTGAAGAAAGTCAATGGTAGCTTGATGGGGATAGCATTGAATCTATAAATTACTTTGGGTAGTATGACCATTTTCACTATATTGATTCCTCCTATCCATGAGCATGGACGACTGTTTTTCCATTTGTTTGTGTCCTCTCTGATTTTCTTGAGCAGTGGTTTATAGTTCTTCTCGAAGAGTTCCCTCTGATTCCTTATAAGTTGCATTCCTAGGTATTTTATTCTCTTTGTAGCAATTGTGAATGGGAATTCACTTATGATTTGGCTGTTTGTCTATTATTGGTGTACAGTAATGCTTGTGATTTTTGCACACTGATGTTTGTATCCTGAGACTTTGCTGAAGTTGCTTATCAGCTTAAGGAGATTTTGGGCTGAGACGATGGGGTTTTCTAAATATACAATCATGTCATCTGCATACAGAGACAATTTGACTTTCCCTCTTTCTATTTGAATACGCTTTATTTCTTTCTCTTGCCTGATTGCCCTGACCAGAACTTCCAATACTATGTTGAATAGGAGTGGTGAGAGTCTTGTGCCGGTTTTCAAAGGGAATGCTTCCAGCTTTTGCCTATTCAGTATGATATTGGCTGTGGGTTTGTCATAAATAGCTCTTAATATTTTGAGATACATTCCATCAATACCTAGTTTATTGAGAGTTTTTAGCATGAAGGGCCGTTGAATTTTATTGAAGGCCTTTTCTGCATCTATTGAGATAATCATGTGATTTTTGTCATTGGTTCTATTTATGTGATGGATTACGTTTATTGATTTGCATATGTTGAACCAGCCTTGCATCCCAGTGATGAAGCTGACTTGATCGTGGTGGATAAGCTTTTTGATGTGCTGTTGGATTCGGTTTGCCAGTATTTTATTGAGGATTTTTGCATTGATGTTCATCAGGGATATTGGCCTGAAATTTTTTTTGGTTGTGTCTCTGCCAGGTTTTGGAATCAGCATAATGCTGGCCTCGTAAAATGAGTTAGGGAGGAGTCCCTCTTTTTCTATTGTTTGGGGTAGTTTCAGAAGGAATGGTAACAGCTCCTCTTTGCACCTATGGTAGAATTCGGCTGTGAATCCATCTGGTCCTGGGCTTTTTTTAGTTGGTAGGCTATTAATTACTGCCTCAATTTCAGAACTTGTTACTGGTCTATTCAGGGATTTGACTTCTTCCTGGTTTAGTCTTGGGAGGGTGTATGTGTCCAGGAATTTATCCATTTCTTCTAGATCTTCTAGTTTATTTGCATAGAGGCGTTTATAGTATTCTCTGATGGTAGTTTGTATTTCTGTGTGATCAGTGGTGATATCCCCTTTATGATTTTTTATCGTGTCTATTTGATTCTCCTCTTTTCTTCTTTATTAGTCTGGCTAGTGGTCTATCTATTTTGTTAATCTTTTCAAAAAAGCAGCTCCTGGATTCATTGATTTTTTTGAAGGGTTTTTTGTGTCTCTTTCTTTTTCAGTTCTGCTCTAATCTTAGTTATTTCTTGTCTTCTGCTAGCTTTTGATTTTGTTTGCTCTTGCTTCTCTAGTTCTTTTAATTGTGATGTTAGGGTGTCAATTTTAGATCTTTCCCACTTTCTCCTGTGGGCATTTGGTGCTATAAATTTCCCTCTAAACACTGCTTTAGCTGTGTCCCAGAGAATCTGGTACATTGTGTGTTTGTTCTCATTGGTTTCAAAGAACGTCTTTCTTTCTTTCTTTTTTTTTTTTTTTGAGATGGAGTCTTGCTCAGTCGCCTAGGCTGGAGTGCAGTGGCACGATCTCGGCTCACTGCAAGGTCCACCTCCCGGGTTCACGCCAGTCTCCTGCCTCAGCCTCCCGAGTAGCTGGGACTACAGGCACCCACCACAACACCCAGCTAATTTTTTGTATTTTTAGTAGAGACGGGGTTTCACTGTGTTAGCCAGGATGATCTTGATCTCCTTACCTCGTGATCTGCCCGCCTCGGCCTCCCAAAGTGCTGGGATTACAGGCATGAGCTACCGCGCCTGCCAAGAACATGTTTATTTCTACCTTAATTTTGTTATTTACCCAGTAGTCATTCAGGAGCAGGTTGTTCAGTTTGCATGTAGTTGTGCAGTTTTGAGTGAATTTCTTAATCCTGAGTTCTAATTTGATTGTGCTGTGGTCTGAGAGACTGTTTGTTATGATTTCTGTTCTTTTGCATTTGCTGAGGAATGTTTTACTTCCAATTATGTGGACGATTTTAGAATAAGTGCGATGCGGTGCCGAGAAGAATGTATATTCTGTTGATTTGGGGTGGAGAGTTCTGTAGATGTCTATTAGGTCCATTTGGTCCAGAGCTGAGTGCAAGTCCTGAATATCTTTGTTAATTTTCTGTCTTGTTGATCTGGCTAATATTGACAGTGGGGTGTTAAAGTCTCCCACTATTATTGTGTGGGAGTCTAAGTCTCTTTATAGGTCTCTAAAAACTATGAACCTGGGTGCTCCTGTATTGGGTGCATATATACTTCCGATACTTAGCTCTTCTTATTGCATTGATCCCTTTACTAGTATGTAATGCCCTTCTTTGTCTTTTTTGATTTTTGTTGCTTTAAAGTCTGTTTTATCAGAGACTAGGATTGCAACCCCTGCTTTTTTTTTTGCTTTCCATTTGCTTGGTAAATATTCCTCCATCTCTTTATTTTGAGCCTATTTGTGTCTTTGCATGTGAGATGGATCTCCTGAATATAGCACACTGATGGGTCTTGACTCTTTATCCAGTTTCCTAGTCCGTGTCTTTTAATTGGGGCATTTAGTCCATTTACATTTAAGTTTAATATTTTTATGTGTGAAATTGATCCTGTCATTATGATGCTAACTGGTTATTTTGCCCGTTAGTTGATGCAGTTCCTTCATAGTGTCGATGGTTTTTACAATTTGGTATGTTTTTGCAGTGGCTGGTACTGGTTTTACCTTTCCATATTTAGTGCTGCCTTCAGGAGCTCTTGTAAGGCAGGCCTGGTGGTGACAAAATCTCTCAACATTTGCTCGTCTGTAAAGGATTTTATTTCTCCTTCACTTATGAAGCTTAGTTTGGCTGGATATGAAATTCTGGATTGAAAATTCTTTTCTTTAAGAATGTTGAATATTGGCCCCCACTCTCTTCTGGCTTGTAGGGTTTCTGCCAAGAAATCTGCTGTTAGTCTGATGGGCTTCCCTTTGTGGGTAACGTGACCTTTCTCTCTGGCTGCCCTTAACATTTTTTCCTTCATTGCAACCTTGGTGAATCTGACAATTATGTGTCTTGGGGTTGCTGTTCTTGAGGAGGGTCTTTGTAGTGCTATCTGTATTTCCTGAATTTGAATGTTGGTTTGTCTTGCCAGGTTGGGGAAGTTCACCTGGATAATATCCCGAAGAGTGTTTTCCAACTTGGTTCCATTCTCCCCGTCACTTTCAGGTACACCAACCAGACATAAATTTGGTCTTTTCAGATAGTCCCATATTTGTTGGAGACTTTGTTCCTTTTCATTCTTTTTCTCTAATCTTGTCTTCACACTTAATTTCATTAAGTTGATCTTCAATCTCTGATATCCTTTCTTCCGCTTGATCGATTTGGCTGTTGATACTTGTGTATGCTTCACGAAGTTCTTGTGCTGTGTTTTTCTGCTCCATCAGGTCATTTATGTTCTTCTCTGAACTGGTTATTCTAGTTAGCAATTCCTCTAACCTTTTTTCATGGTTCTTAGCTTCCTCGCATTGGGTTAGAACATGTTCCTTTAGCTCAGAGGAGTTTGTTATTACCCACCTTCTGAAGCCTACTTATGTAAATTTGTCAAACTCATTCTCCGTCCAGCTTCGTTCCCTTGCTGGCGAGGAGTTGTGATCCTTTGGAGGAGAAGAGGCGTTCTGGTTTTTGGAATTTTTAGCCTTTTTGTGGTGGTTTTTCCTCATCTCATGGCTTTATCTACCTTTAGTCTTTAATGTTGGTGACCTTCAGATGAGGTTTCTTTTTTGTTGATGTTGATGTTATTCCTTTCTGTTTGTTAGTTTTCCTTCTAATAGTCAGGGCCCTCTGCTGCAGGTCGGCTGGAGTTTTCTGGAGGTCCACTCTAGACCCTGTTTGCTTGGGTATCGCCAGTGGAGGCTGCAGAACAGCAAAGATTGCTGTCTGTTCCTTCCTCTGGAAGCTTTGTCCCAGAGGGGCATCCGTCAGATGCCAACTGGAGCTCTCCTGTATGAGGTTTCTGTCGACCCCTGCTGGGAGGTATCTCCCAGTCAGGAGGCATGGGAGTCAGGGACCCACTTGAGGAGGCAGCATGTCCCTTAGCAGAGCTCAAACACTGTGCTGGGAGATCCACTGCTCTCTTCAGAGCCAGCAGGCAGAAAGGTTTAAGTCTGCTGGGGCTGCGCCCACAGCTGCCCCTTCCCCCAGGTGCTCTGTCCCAGGGAGATGGGAGTTTTATCTATAAGCCCCTGACTGGGGCTGCTGCCTTTCTTTCAGAGATGCCCTGCCCAGAGAGGAGGAATCTAGAGAGGCAGTCTGGTTACATCGACTTTGCTGACCTGCAGTGGGCTTTGCCCAGTTCAAACTTCCCCATTGTGAGGCGAAAACTGGCTACTCAAGCCTCAGTAATGGCGGACGCCTCTCCCCCAACCAAGCTTGAGCATCCCGGGTCGACTTCAGACTGCTGTGCTGGCAGTGAGAATTTCAAGCCAGTGGATCTTAGCTTGTTGGGCTCTGTGGGGGTGGGATCCACTGAACTAGACCACTTGGCTCCCTGGCTTCAGCCCCCTTTGCAGGGGAGTGAACGGTTCTGTCTCGCTGGCATTCCAGGTGCCACTAGGGTATGAAAAAAAAACCTTCAGCAGCTATCTTGGTGTCTGCCCAAACAGCCACCCAGTTTTGTGCTTGAAACCCAGGACCCTCGTGGTGTAGGCACCTGAGGGAATCTCCGGGTCTGTGGGTTGTGAAGACCATAGGAAAAGTCTAGTAACTGGGCCAGAATGCACTGTTCCTCACAGCACAATCTCTCACGGCTTCTGTTGGCTAGGGGAGGGAGTTCCTCGACCCGTTACACTTCCTGTGTGAGGCGTCACCCCACCCTGCTTTGGCTCGCCCTCTGTGGGCTGCACCCACTGTCTAACCAGTCCCAGTGAGATTAGCCGGGTACCTCAGTTGGAAATGCAGAAATCAGCCGCCTTCTGCATTGATTTCACTGGGAGCTGCTGACTGGAGCTGTTTCTATTCGGCCCTGACTCACAGTTCTGGAGGCTCAGAAATCCAGTATCAAGGTACTGGCATCTGATGAGGACCTTCTTGTTGTATCATCCTATGGCAGAAAGTGAGAAGAGAAAGAAAGAGAGAGGGAGGGAGGGAGAAAGAGAAGTGGGCCTAACTAGCCCTTCTATAACTAATCCACTTTGGCAATAATTATTTATGAGAGCAAAGCCTTCATGGCCTAACCACCTCTTAAAGGTCATACCTCTTAATATTGTTATAATGGCAGTTAAATTTAAACATGAGTTTTGGAGCAGACAAACCATAGCAACTGGTATCTTCTGTTGAATGTTATTAATTTTAATATAGTTTTGTCAGTTGACTCTGTTGTTGTGTTTTTTGTTTCCTGTTTGAGATTTCTTACCTCGCCTGTTACAAGATCAGAGAGTACTCATCTATGTTATTTTCTAGAAGCTTCTTATTTTACCTTTCTCATTTAAGTATGTGGCACATCTGGAATTGATTTTTATGTATGAAGTGAGGTAGGGGTCATGGCTAATTCCCTCTATCACAATGGATATGTGTTTGATCTAGCATTATTTTTATTTTTATTTTATTTATTTTTTCTAGACAAAGTCTCGCTCTGTCGCCTAGACTGGAGTGCAGTGGCGCCCGCGATCTTGGCTCACTGCAGCCTCTGCCTCCCGGGCTTAAGTGATTGTCCTGCCTCAGCCTTCTGAGTAGCTGAGCTTACAGGCTCCCGCCACCACGCCTAGCTAATTTTTGTATTTTTAGTAGAGACAGGGTTTCACTATGTTAACCAGGCTAGTCGTGAACTCCTGACCTCAAGTGATCCGCCCATCTTGGCCTTCCAAAGTGCTTAAAGATTAAAGACATGAGCCACCGTGCCCAGCCTAGCGTTATTTTTAAATGTCATTCACACTGCTGTAGTTGGCCCCCCCCCCTCCCCTTTTTTTTTTCGAGACGGAGTCTCACTCTGTTGCTAGGCTACAGTGCAGTGGCGTGATCTTGGCTTACTGCAACCTCCGCCTCCTATGTTCAAGAGATTCTCCTGCCTCAGCCTCCTGAGTAGCTGGGATTATAGGCATGCACCACCACGCCTGTCTAATTTTTGTATTTTTTTTTTTTTTTTTAGTAGAGATGGGGTTTCATTCTGTTGGTCAGACTGGTCTCGAATTCCTGACCTCAAGCAATCCACCCACCTCTGCCTCCCAAAGTGCTGGGATTACGGGTGTGAGCCACCATGCCCAGCCCTTGGCACCATTTTTGTAAACCAGGAGATCTTGTTTGTGTAGGTTTTTTCTGGTTTCTAGTTTCTTTCATTGGCCTGTTTATCTGTGTGCTAATACTACACTGCCTTAATATTGTAGCTTTAAAATAAATCTTGATATTTTATAGTGTAGTGTAGGTCCTTCTTTTTCTTCCTCAAGATTGCCTTGGCTGTTCTTGGTTCTTTGCATTTCCATATACATTTCAGGATTAGCTCACCAGTTTTTACTTGCATATAAATGTGATGTGTGCATGTGTACGTGCCTATTGAGATATTTTATTATGAATGCATTGAATCTATAGATAAATTAGGAGGAATTGATATCTTTATAATATGGAGTTATACCCAGAGCTCCAGGCAAGCAGTTATCTTTTTTTTTTGGCCTTTTCTGTAAATTTCATGGGTAATATGCAGTCCTATGTATCTAGTTTTTCCACTTACAATATTGTTTTTGAAGTTCATATTGTTTCTTGTATCAGTAGTTCATTCCTTCTTGTTTCTGAGTGGTATTTCATTGATGAGTATACCACATTTTGTTTATCCGTTCACTAGTTAATGGATATTTGGATTGTTTTCAGTATTTGGCTATTATGAATGTTGCTGTTTTGGACGTTCATTGCAAATTTTTATTTGAACATATGTTTTTCATTTCTTTTGGACAGATATCTAAGAGTGGGTTGTGTGGTAAATTTATTTTTAACTTAAAAAATCATCAAACTCTTTTCCAAACTGGCTGTTCCATTTTATATCCCCATTACCAATATTCCAGTCTCTTCACATGAGTATTCTCGTCTTTTCACATCCTCATCAGCTCTTGGTATTGTTAGTGGCTTTGATTTTGTCCATTTTAGTTGGTATGCAGTGGTATCTCATTGTGGTTTTAATTTGCATTCCCCCAGTGACTAATGACACTGAGCATCTTATCATGTGCTTATTGGCTATTTGTATATCTTCTTTGAAGAAATGTCTGTTCTAATAGTTATCTGCTCCTAACACACCCAACATACAATGGGCGAAGCAGAGGATAACCTCTACAGACATTTCTAAAAAGTCACTAGTTCATAACAATTCTGAAATCCAGATAGGCAAGTAGTAGAATTTTCTTAGTTAAGTCATTCTTAAGTTTTGTAGAGGCCCTCTTGTTTGATTGAGGGGATCTGTCAGGCATACTCTTAATCTTTTTAAGGGATCTGTGGATGAATGCATAGTACTCTGAGATACACCATCTTTTATCTTTTCGATCTTCACAAAATATTTTACATTTATACCGTTGGCTTTATATCTATGCAGTGTCCAAAGTATGCTTGGACTTTCTTAATTTAGGATATTTTGCCATCTAGAGAGGCCGAGAATTTTTAAAACCATGAAGTCTTAGTTCCATTTTCTTTAACTTTCCTTGACTCAGTTTTACTCTACTCTTGCACCTAAGAGCAACAGCACTTAAAGCAATAGCAAATACTTTGTAAATCTTCTTAGCTATATTACTCACTTAGTTCATCAAGCATATTTTCTAATTTTCATGTTACTGAAGATGATGGTGTAGCTTTCTATCTCTAGGTAAAAAGGATCCCCTTCTTCCCATTTCCAATAACAGGTTTCCTACTTCCTCTTGAGCCCCACTGGCAATATCCTCAAATTCCAAATTCCTACTGATGACCTCTTCAAATCAACTTTGTCTTTAGCACACTACACACAAACATGTTTCCATATTCTTGGGCTGTACTTCACTTTCAGATACCAAAATCTGTATTATCTATAATACAGATATCTGCAGTTATCTATTGCATGTCTTTCTAGCTATATGTTTTTAATTATATGCTTAGTATTTGTTCTAAGTATGTGCTAGGCAATATCTAAGAGAAATTGCATTACAAATTACTCCAAATCTTAGCAGCTTAAAGCAACATTTATTTTTTATTTTTTTTTATTTTTTTCTCATGGACATGGCTTAGCTGGGTTTTCTGGCTTAGGTTCTCCTATAAGGTTGCAAACAAGGTATTGACTGGGGTTGTGGTCCCAACTGAAGTCTAGATTGGGGGAGAATCCACTTCTATTCTCACTAATATGGTTAATAGGATTCAGGTCCTTGCAGGGGTATTGCTCTGAGGGCCTCAGTCTTTGCTGGCTGTCATCCAAAAGTCTCTCTCAGTTTTTTCCTATTCGGGCCTCTCTATAGGATAGCCTACAGCATGGCAGCTGGCTTCCATCGAAGTGAACAAGTAAGAGAGCAAGAGAGAGGTAAGCATGATGGATGCTAGAATCTTTTTGTAAGCTAATCTTGGAAATGATTGCTTATCACTTTTTTCGGATTCTGTTGATTAAAAGCAAGTTTCTAGGTCCAGACTATACTCAAGGGAAAGGACATATCACATGGGCATGCATACCAGGAGTTGGGGAAAATTGGGAGCCATCTTAGATGTTGCCTAGTGCATACTTAGAACAAATACTAAGCATATAATGAAAAGACATATAGCTAGGTATAGCTAGAAAGATGTGTAACTAGAAGGATTAAAATGGAATAATATAAAATATTCAGTGAACATAAAAGAAGGCAGGGAAGGAAAAATGAGGAGCAAAGAAGAGCTGTGACAAAACCAATAGCAAAATGACAGACTAAATAGAACCATAAATAATTACATTAAATATAAATGAACTTAACACTGGAAGCCAAAGACAATGATTTTTAGATTGGATAAAAAAAGCAAGAGCCAACTTTATATTATTTATAAGACATATACTTTAAATACAAAGATAAATAGGTTGAAAGTAAAAGGATGCGAAGAGATGTATCATGGAAACAAGCATGAAAAAGCTGGAATGGCTATACTGAATATCAGATAAAATAGACTTCACAATAAGGAAAAATTATAAGACAAATAGTCATTTTGTAATGGTAAAGAGTCTATTCATAAGCATGATATAATGATTATAAATGTGTATTTAGCAAACAAAAGAGCTTCAAAAATACATGAAGCAAAAACTAATAGTGCCAAAGGGAAAAACAGACAAATGCGTAAACATTATTGCATTTATTCCTTTTCTTGGGAATTGATGGAGCAACCTGACCAAAAAATCAAAAAGGATGTAGAAGATTTGAGGAATACTCTGAACTACCACAGCCTAATTGACATTTATAAAATACCCCATCCAATAACTGTAGAATGCACATACCCCAGTGTGGGGAACTTCAATACGCCGGATAGAACAAATGACAGAAGGTTAATAAATAGAGGACTTGAACAGTTTAATAGACCATCTGAACCTAACAGATATGTAAAGAACACTCCAGTGGCTGGGTGCGGTGGCTCATGCCTATAATCCTGGCAGTTTGGGAGGCTGAGGCAGGCAGACCGCTTGAGGTCAGGAATTCAAGACCAGCCTGGCCAACATGATGAAACGCCGTCTCTACTAGGGGTATTGTATTGTATTTTGTATTGTAAAAATACAAAAAAAATTAGTTGGGCATGGTGGCACATGTCTGTAGTCCCATCTGCTTGGGAGGCTGAGTCACAAGAATTGCTGGAGCATGGGAGGTGGAGCTTGCAGTGAGCCAAGATTGTGCCACTGCACTCCAGCCTGGGTGACACGGTGAGACTCCATCTTAAAAAAGAAAAAAGAAAAAAAAAAAAAGAATGCCGGACGCAGTGGTTCATGCCTGTAATCCCAGCATTTTGGGAGGCCGAGGCAGGCGGATCATGAGGTCAGGAGATCGAGACCGTCCTGGCTAACCGGGTGAAACCTTGTCTCTACTAAAAAAAAAAAAAAAAAAAAAAATAATTAACTGGACACGATAGCATGCGCCTGTAGTCCCAGCTACTCGGGAGGCTGAGGCAGGAGAATCACTTAAACCCGGGAGGCTGAGGTTGCAGTGAGCTGAGATCACGCTACTGTACTCCAGCCTAGAAGACAGAGTGAGACTCCATCTCAAAAAAAAAAAACAAAAACAAAAATGAAAACAAAAAAACAAACAAACTAAATTTACACCTTAAGGAACTAGAAAAAGAACAAACTAAACTTACTAAAGCTAACAAACGGAAGGAAATAATAACATGAAACAGAAAAACAGTAGAGAAAATGAAACTACGAGTTGGGTTTTTGAAAAGATCAGCAAAATAAGCAAACTTTTAAGTACATGGAATAAGAAAAAAAAACAACACTCATTAACTAAAATCAGAAATTTAACACAAAGAAAAAGGGTTGTAAGAGAGGACTATGAGGAACCATATGTCAATACATTTGATAATGTAGGTGAAATGGACAAATTTTTCACAACACATGACCTACCAAAACTAAATTATGAAGAATAGAATATCTGAACAGACCTTTAGTAAGCAGATTGAATCAGTAATCAAAAATCTCTCAACAGACAAAAAACTCGGGACCAGGTGGCTTCACTGGTGAATTTACCAAACGTTTAAAGAAGAATTAATGCCAATCCTTCTTCAAACTTTTCAAAAACATTGAAGAGGAAACACTTATAAATTTATCACGTGAGGCCAGCATTAAGTTGATACTAAAACTAGACAAAGGTGGTACAAGGAAAGTATAGGCCAATATCCTGACAAATATTTGCTGCAAAGGCCTCAGGAAAATACTTGTAAACTGAATTCAACAGCACATTAAAGGTTTACACATCATGACCAAATGGGATTTATTCGTAACTTGCAAGAATGGTTCCACATATGAAAATCAGTAAATGTGATATACTACATTAGCATTAACAGAATCAAAGGAGAAAATCCTCACACAGTCATCTTAATTGATGTAGAAAAATCTTTTCACAAAGTTTAACTCCCTTTTTTGTTAAGAAGAAACTTAAATTGGGAAGATAAGGAAATTACCTCAGCACAATAAACACCATCTATTTAAAGCCTATAGACATATTATTCTTATAGTGAAAGACTGAAAGCTTTTCTTCTAAGATCAGGAACAAAGAAAGGATGCTGTCTTTTGTCTTGTGTATTCAACATAGCACTGGAGGTCCCAGCCAGGCAATTCGCAAGAAAAAGAAAAAAAGTCATCCAAAATGAAAAGGAAGAAGGAAAATTATCTTTGTTCACAGACATAATCTTATATGTAGAAAACCCTAAGGATTTCACAAAAGCTGTTAGAACTAACAAATGGATTTAGCTTAGTTGCAGGATACAAAATCAGTGCAAAAAATTAATTAAATTTTTATATGCTAACAAGGAACAATCTGAAAAGCAAATTAAGAGAATAATCTCATTTATAATAGCATCAAAAAGAATAAATTACTTAGGAATAAGCCTCAGGAGGTGAAGGACTTGTACACTGAGAACTACAAAACCTTGATGAAAGAATCTAAAAGGACACCAATGAATGAAAAACATACTGTATTCATGGATTGGAAGACTTAATATTATTAGACTGTTAATACTACCCAAGATGATCTACAGATGCAATACAGTCTCTGTCAAAATTCCAACAGTGTATTTTTTTTCAGAAATAGAAAAATGCATCTGATATGGTTAGGTTGTATCCCCACCCAAATCTTACCTTGAATTATAGCTCCCATAATTCTCACATGTTGTGGGAGGGCCTCAGTGGGAGATAATTGAATCATGGCTGTTTCCTCCATACTGTTCTTGTGGTAGTAAATAAGTCTCACGAGATCTGATGGTTTTATAAGGGGAAACCCTTTCTCTTGATTCTCATTTTCTCTTGCTGCCACCATGTAAGAAGTGCCTTTTGCCTTCTGCCATGATTGTGAGGCCTCCCCAGCCATGTGGAACTGTGAGTCCATTAAACCTATTTTTCTCCCCAGTCTGGGTATGTCTTTATCAGCAGTGTGAAAACGGACTAATACAGTATCCTGAAGTTCATATGGAATCACTTGGGACATTGAGTAGCTAAAACAAATTTAGAAGAAAAACAAAGTTGGAGGTCTTACACTTCCTGATTTGGAAACTTGCTGCAAAGCCACTATTATCAAAACAGTGTGATACTGGCATAAAGACAAATATATAGACCAATGGAACACAATAGTCCAGAAATAAACCCTGACATATATGGTCACATAATTTTCGATAAGGGTGCTATGACCATTCAGTGGTAAAAGGACAGTCATTTCCACAGATGGTGTTGGGAAAAAAGGATATCCAAATGCAATAGAATTAAGTTGGACTCTCACTTTACATCATATATAAATTAACTAAAAATGGATCAAAAACTTAAACATAAGAGCTATAATAGGGAAACATAGGGAAAAGCTTTATGACATTGGTCTTGGCAGTGATTTCTTTTTTGGATATGAGACCAAATATACAGACACATAAAAAAATAGATACATTGAACTACATCAAAATTGAAAACTATGTACATCAAAATTAAAAACTGTACATCAAAGGGCATAATCAACTGAGTGAAAAAGCAGTCAATGGAATGGAAGAATATATTTGCAAAGCATATATTTGAAAAGGGGTTAATATCCAGAATATATAAAGAACTCATCTCAACAACAATAAAAAAAACTAGATTAAAAGATGGGCAAAGGACTTGAATAGACGTATCCCAAAGATAATATAAAAATGGCCAGGCTGGGCGCGGTGGCTCACGCCTGTAATCCCAGCACTTTGGGAGGCCGAGGCGGGCGGATCACGAGGTCAGGAGATCGAGACCATCCTGGCTAACACGGTGAAACCCCGTCTCTACTAAAAATACAAAAAATTAGCCGGGCGAGGTAGCGGGCGCCTGTAGCCCCAGCTACGCGGGAGGCTGAGGCAGGAGAATGGCGTGAACCCCGGGGGGCGGAGCCTGCAGTGAGCCGAGATTGCGCCACTGCACTCCAGCCTGGGTGAAAGAGCAAGACTCCTTCTCAAAAAAAAAAAAAAAAAAAAGCCAATAAACACAAGAAAAGTTGCTCAACATCACTAACCATAGGGAAATAAATATCAAAACTATGATGAGATGTTACCTTACATCCATCAGGATGGCTACTATGAAAAAAATGTGTTGGTGAGAATGTGGAGAAATTGGAACCCTGTGCACTGTTGGTAAGAATGTAAAATGGTACAGCTGCTGTTGGAAATGACATGGTAGTCCTCAAAAAATTAAAAATAGAATTACATTTTCGAGCATTCCCACTTCTGGGAATTCTTTTTACATCCAAAAGAATTGAAAGCTGGGTCTTGAAGATATATTTGCATATTCATGTTCATAGCAGCATTATTTGCAATAGTCAGGAGGTAGAAGCAACATAAATGTCTATCTACAGATGAATAGATTAGCAAAATGTGGTACATTTAGAATGAATAATATTCAGCCCTAAAAAGGAAGAAAGTCTTGTCACATGGGGCAACATGGATAAATCTTGAAGACAGTATGCTAAGTGAATAAACCAGTCACAAAAAGACAAATACTGTTTAACTTATATGAGGTCTCTAAAGTTGTCAAATTCATAGAAACGGAAAGTAGAATGGTGGTTATAGGGGCAGTGGGAAGCAGGGAATAGGGAGTTATTGTTTAATGACTGTAGAGTTTCAGTTTTTCAGGTTGAAATCTGGAGACAGATGGTGGAGATTATTGCACAACAATGTGAATATACTTAATACCGCTAAACTGTATGCTTAAAAATGATTAAGACTGTAAATTTTGTGTTATATGTATTTTACCACAATTGATAATAAAATATTTTAAAAAGAAGATATAATAATATCAGGAATGAAAGAAGGGACTTGACAGATCCTACAGATGTTAAGGAGATAAGAGAATGTTATAAATCACTTTATACCAGTGACATTGTTGATGAAATAGACACACTGCTTGAAAGACACAAAAACTAAATACTGACTCAAGAAATGGGAAATCTGAATAGCTCTATATATACCAAAGAAATTGAATTCATAATTAACCACCTCACAAATCTCTTAAGCCCAGATGGTATCACTGGTGAATTCTTTAAGGCTTTTATGGAAGAAATTTTATCAATCTTCCCTGAGTTTTTTTTTCCTACATGAAATAGAGAAGGAGGGAATGCTTCCCAAGTCATTTTGTTAGGTCAGTATTACTCTGCTTCCAAAAGAAGACAAAGACCTTACAAGAACAGAAACCTACCTAGCAGCATTCCCTTATCAACATAGATTTTAAAATTCTTAATTATCAAATCAGATCTATTAATAGATGGAGAGAATATTCTGAATAATTTGAGATATAACATTTGAAAATTTATGTATTTCATCATAGTTTTAGAAATATAATCATCTCACTAGATACAGAAAAAGCATATAACAAGATGCAACACTCATCCATGATAAAAACTCTCAGCAAATTAGGAATAGAAGGGAACTTCCTCAGCCTGATTCATTATCCATGAGAAATGAAAGCAATTATAGAAAAGAAAAGAAAGTTAGGGGACTTCACTTTCCTGATTTTTAGGCTTAAAATCAAGCTGTAGTAATGAAGACAGTAGTACTGGTGAAAAGATAGATAGATTTATAGAATAGAATAGAAATTCCAGAAGTGAGCCCTCATATACATGGCCATTTGATTTTCCACAAAGATGGCAGTGGAATTGAGGGAAGGAAGGTCTTTTTATCAAATTTATAAATTTTTAATAAATTTTTATAAATTTATCAAATTTTTATAATTTTTTATAAATTTATCAATTTTAATAAATTTTAATAAATTTATCAAATTTTTATAAATTTTTATAAACTTATCAAATTTTTATAAATTTGTATAAATTTTTATAAGTATATCAATTTTTTATGAATTTGTATAAATTTTTATAAGTTTATCAAATTTTTATAAATTTTTATAAATTTATCAAATTATGCTGTAAGAACTGAATATCCACTGGGGAAAAACTGAAATGAGTTATAGGCCTAAATGAAAATGCTGAAAGTATAGAGTTTCTAGAAGAAAACAAAATCTCTGTGACGTTGGAATAGGCAAAGATTTCTAAAATAAGATATAAAAAAACACAAAACAATGAAGAAAAAATTTACAAACTGAACTATCAAAACTTCTTTTTAAAAAGGCACCATTTGGAAAATTATCTGGCAGGGTACAGAATGGGAGGAAAGTTTTCATCACATATATCTGATAACGGACTTGTGGCTAGAATACATAAAGGATTCTTACAACTTAAGGGAGCACACAATCCAGTTAATGTGCAAAAGAGTTTATAGATACTTCACAAGAGAAAATATGTAAATGGATAGTATACATACATGAAAAGATGGCCAACAGCATTATCAGGGAAATGCAAGTTATAAAGCACAGTGTGATACCACTGCATACCCATTAGAATGGCTAAAATTATAAAGACTGAGAAAACCAAGTATGGTGGTGAGGTGATGAAGCTGAAAGTCTCATACACTGTTGATGAGAGTATAATATTGTACAACCACTCTGGAAAACAGTTTGGCTATTTCTTATAAATTTGAAGATAACTTATCATGTGACCCAGCAATTCTATTCCTAGATACTTGGTAAAGAGAAATGAAAACATATGTCCACATAAATACTTGAATGTTCATAGCAGCTTTATTCATAATAACCCAAATGGGTAAACAATCTAAATGTCCATCAACACATGAATAGAAAAGCAAATTATGGTTTATGTATATAATGGAATACTACAAAGCAATAATGAACTTTTTTTTTTTTTGAGCTGGAGCCTTGCTGTTGCTCACACTGGAGTGCAGTGGTGTGATTTCAGCTCACTGCAACCTCCACCTCCTGGGTTCAAGCAATTCTCCTGCCTCAGCCTCTGGAGTAGCTGAGACTACAAGTGTGCAGCACCATGCCCGGCTAAATTTTGTATTTTTAGTAGAGATGGGGTTTCATCATGTTGGCCAGGCTGGTCCTGAACTCTTGACCTGAGGTGATCCGCCTGCCTTGGCCTCCCAAAGTGCTGGGATTACAGGTATGAGCCACCGCACTTGGCCAATAATAAACTTTTGATATGTGCAACAACATGGAGAAATCTCAGAAATATTCTTGGCCAGGTCAAGCCAGACATAAACATGTACATACTGTTTAATTTCATACATATGAGACTCTCGAAAATACTGCTTGTCTGGAATTGGAGGAAGAGGTAAGTTGACTCTTACCTCTCAGGCTCAAAGAATTTTTGGGTGTGATGGAAATAATATGTATATTGTGGTGGTTACATGTACTTTTGTCAAAACTCATCAAACTGCATTTTACAAGGATATGGTTTTATTGTATGCAAGCTATACCTCAGTAAACAATAAAAATCAGGTAGAGGTGTGGCTGAGTCTTCCATTGTGTGGCTTCTTTCAGCCTGAACCTGTGAACTAAAGGAAGACATTATTCTTTCCCACACACCTGCACAGCCAACAATGGTGAGAGAGGGACTGGAGAACTGCAGTAAACTTTCCCATTCAAAGAGCAGAGAAATGGGAGGCAGATTGCAATGATAGTTTATAGCAGTTCTGAAATCTAGCCAGGCATTTGTTGCCCGTTTCATGATAGGTCTTAGTGCTGCTTCTTGGGAGTGGTTCTTCATGGCTGTTTGCTCTGTTTTTCATGATCTTGGCTCTTCCCTCTGAGCTATCTTTCTGTTACCATAAGAAATAATTTGCTTTCAGCTGAATAGTTTTTTCAGCCTGCTTTCTGTTTGTATGAATTCGGGGAACCAAATGCATATTTTCATCTTGAACTCTTTCAAATGAAGCTATAATTCCTTTAAAAATTTTGCAGCTTTCTGTGTATCAAATTGTAATCCATTCCATTAGACAAACACCATATTCACAAATTTCTTTGAGACAGACTTTCTCTGTTTTGGTCCAGGAATCAGGATGCTGTGGTACAACACCCTTATGATTCTTAGAATCCCTCTTATCTGTCAGAGAGCTTCTAAGAGGTACAACATGGAAACGTTTAGAAGCCTTTTTGTTTTCCTTTTTTTCAGGCATTGCCCAAATCTTTCTGAGGTCTTAACCAAGTGTTTAAAGATGTGTCCTTGAAATTTTGATCCTGAGTCCATATTTTACTGGCAAAACCTTGGATTTGATCTCTGCCCTCGGATTGTTTCTTCCTTCAGAGCTTTTACTAGTGGAAGAAGCTGAGAATGAAAAATAATTTGCTTTTACCATCTTATATTTCCTATGTCGGACATATGAATATATCTCTGGACCCTGCTTGAAATCTGAGCCTTGTCTTCTCTACTTCATTTCTCTTGATTTCTTCTGTTTCATACACAGCTAAAATAATCCATTTGACAACAAAAATCAAATAAAATACCTAGGAATAAATTTAACCAAAGGTGTAAAAGATCTATACACTGAAAACTATAAAACATCAATGAAAAAAACTGAAATGTAAAGATATCCTGTGCTCATGGATTGGAAGAATTAATATTGTTAAAATGTCCATACACAAAGCAATCTACAAATTCAATGCAATCCCTATCAAAACTCCAATGGCTTTTTTCACAGCAATAAAAAATCCGAAAATTCGTATGGAATCACAAAAGACCCCAAATAGCCAAAGCAATCTTGAGCAAGAAGAACAAAGCTGGAGAAATGATGCTTCCTGATTTCAAAATGTATTACAAATCTATGGTAATTGAAACAGTATAATACTGGCATAAAGACAGACATATAGACCAATGGAACAAAATAAAGAGCCCAGAAATAAACCCACACATTTACAGTCAACTGATCTTTCACAAAGGTGCCAAGAACACACAATGGTTAATGGATAATCACTTCAATAAATGGTGTTAGGAAAACCGGAAGTCCACATGCAGAAAAAGAAAATTTGGCCCTCATCTTGCACCATACACAAAAATCAACTAGAAATGGATTAAAGACTTAAACATAAGATCTGAAGCTGTAAACGACTAGAAGAAAACACAGGGGGAAAACTTCTTGACATTGGTCTAGGCAATAATTTCTTAGATATAACCCCAAAACACAGGCAACTAAAGCAAAGATAGACAAATGGGATTTTATCAACTTAAAAATCTCCTGCACAGCAAACAATCAACAGAGTGAAGAGACAAGCTACAGAATCAGATAAAATATTTGCAAGCCACATATGTGATAATAGGTTAATATTCAATCTATATGAAGTACTCAACTGCCGCAAAACAACCCAATTTTAAAATGGGCAAAGAACTTGAATACACGTTTCTCCAAAGTGGACATACGATATATAACATGTTCAACATCACGAATCATCAGCAAAATGCAAATCGAAACCACATGAGATATCACTCACACCTGTTAGAATGACTGTTATCAAAAAAAAGTTATTGGCCGGGCGCGGTGGCTCACGCTTGTAATCCCAGTACTTTGGGAGGCCGAGGCGGGCGGATCATGAGGTCAGGCGATCGAGACCACAGTGAAACCCCGTCTCTAATAAAAATACAAAAAATTAGCCGGGCGCGGTGGCGGGCGCCTGTAGTCCCAGCTACTCAGAGAGGCTGAGGCAGGAGAATGGCATGAACCCGGGAGGTGGAGCTTGCAGTGAGCCGAGATTGTGCCACTGCACTCCAGCCTGTGTGACAGAGCAAGACTCCGTCTCAAAAAAAAAAAAAAAAAACAGTTATCAAGTGTTGTCCAGGATTTGGAGAAAAGGGAATCTTTGTCCACTCTTGGTAGGAGCATAAATTGATATAGCAATTATGAAAAACAGTATGGAAGTTCCTCAAAAAATCAAAAATAGAACTACCTTATGATTCAGCAAATCCCTCTTCTGGGTATAAAGCTAAGGAAAATGAAATCAGGATCTCAAAAAGCTGTCTGTACTCTGTGTTCACTGCAGCATTATTCACAATAGTCAGGATGTGGAAACAACCTATATGTTCATCTACAAATGAATGGATTAACAAAATATGATATATACATAAAACAGAATATTATTCAACATTAATAAAATGAAATGCTATCATATGTGACAAGATAGATGAAGCTGGAGGACTTTTGCTGAGTTAAATAGCCAATCACAATAGAATAAATACTATACAGTAGTCAAACTTATAGAAGAGGAGAGTAGAATGGTAGCTGCCAGGGGCTTACAGACGGGGAAAATGGGGAGTTGCTGTTCAATGCATATAAAATTTCAGCTACAGAAAATGAAAACGTTCTAGAAGTCTGCTGCACAACACTGATTATAGCTGCAATACTGTGCTGTACACTTAAAATCTTAAGTAGATCTCATGTTGCGTATTTTTACCACAATAAATAAAAAAACTATTTTAAAAAGGGAAATTTCTAAAATGTTTATTTAATTTTTGTTTTCAATATGATTCAAGCAGACATTTCATATGTGAAAAGGGGATGAACAGTCTGATGATAACAATGTGCTTACAATTGAAAAACATGATTACTAAATCTGAAAATCACGATGGAAACAGAAAACAGCAGATTAAATATTACAGAAAATCAAATCAGTGAATTAGAAAACCAGCTCAAAAAGTTCTCTGAGAAAACAAAAGAAAAAAATAAAAACATGGCTATAACTAATGGAAGTGTAAGAGATGAAGAATATAGATTCAAAATCCCCAATACAGAGATAATATGTATTCCAAGAGGAAATAGAAACTGGAGAAGCAATAAAGAAATAGTACTCACAATGCTCATCAAGATTATATGGAAAAGAGCCTTAAAGAATGAACTTAGGGCTGGGCACAGTGGCTCACGCCTGTAATCCCAGCACTTTGGGAGGCTGAGGTGGGCAGATCACTTGAGGTCAGGAGTTTGAGACCAGCCTGACCAACATCGTGAAACCCCAACTCTACTAAAAATAAAAATAAAAATAAATTAGCCAGGCATAGTGGTGTGTGCCTGTAATCCCAGCCACTCGGGGAGGCAGGAGAATTGCTTGAACCCAGGAGGTGGAGGTTGCAGTGAGCCAAGATTGCACCATTGCACCCCAGCCTGGGCAACAAGAGCAAAAATAACAGTAAATGGGATTGCTCTCTTGATTTCTTTTAGGATAATTCATTGTTAGTGTAAAGAAGTGCTACCGATTTTTGTATGTTGGTTTTGTATCCTGAAATTTTACTGAATTCATTTATTAGTTTAAATAGTTATTTAATGCAGTCTTTAGGGTTTTCTGCATATACGATTATGTCATCTGCAAATAGAAACCATTTTCCTTTTTACTTTCTGATTTGGATGCCTTTTTCTTGCCTGACTACTCTGGCTAGGACTGCTGTACTATTTAATAGGTGGTGACAGTGAGCCTTCTTGCCTTGTTCTTGATCTTAGAGAAAAAGCTTTTTTTAGCTTTTCACTGTTCGAGTATTATGCTAGGTATGGGCTTTGTCATATATGCATTTTATTATTTTGATGTACATTCCTTCTGTACTGAGTTTATTGAGTTTTTATCATAAAAGAATGTTGAATTTTGTCATACTCTTTCTGCATCGATCCAAATGATCATACAATCTCTATTCTTCATTGTTAATGTGGGGCATCACGTTTATTGTTTAGCATATATTGTACCATCCTGGCATCTTAGGGATAAATCCCACTTGATTATGGTGTATGATTCTTTTAATGTGCCATGGAATTCAGTTTGCTAGTATTTTGTTGAGGATTTTTGCATCTATGTTCTTCAGGTATATTGGCTTGTAATTTTCCTTTATTGTAGTGTCTTTGGTTTTGGTATCAGGGTAATGCTGGCTTTGTAAAATGAATTTGGGAGTATTCCCTCTTCTTCAGGGTTTTGAATGGGTTTGAGGAGGATTGGCATTACTTCTCAAATGTTTGGTAGAATTCACCAGTGAAGTCATCTGGTTCTGGGCTTTTCTTGGTTGGGAGATTTTTAATTACTGATTCAGTTTCCTTACTAATTATTGGTCTGTTCATATTTCTGTTCTTCATGATTCAATCTTGGTAAGTTTTGCATTTCAAGTAATTTGCTCATCTCATCTGGGTTATCCAATACATTGGCATACTGTTGCTCTTAGTACTTTCTTACAGTTCTTTTTAGTACTTTTTTTTTTTTTTTTCTCTTGAGATAGGTTCTCACTCTGTCACCTAGGCTGGAGCACAGTGGTGCAATCACTGCTCACTGCAGCCTTGACCTCTTGGGCTGAAGCAATCCTACCTCATCCTCCCAAGTAGCTGGGACCTCAGGTGTGTGCCACCACATCCAGCTAATTTTTATTATTATTATTTTTTGTAGAAATGAGGCTCACTATGTTGCTGAGGCTGCTCATGTACTACTGGGCTCCAGCAGTCCTCCTGCCTCAGCCTCCCAAAGTGTTGGGATTACAGGCATGAGCCACTGCACCCAGTCATTCTTTTTATTTCTGTTAAATTGAATGTAATGTCTTATCTTTCATTTCTGATTTTAGTTGTTTAGTCTTCTCTCCTTTTTTCTTATTCTGTGTAGCCAAAGGTTTTTCAATTTTGTTGATCATTTCAGTAAATCAACTCTTAGTTTCATTTTCTCTGTTGTTTTTCTATTTTCTGTTTTATCCCTGCCCTAATCCTTACTATTAATATTTACTTCCTTCTGCTGGCTTTGAGTTTAGTTTGTTCTTTTTTTAGTTCCTTAAGGTGTACATCTAGGTTGTTAGAGTTTTTTTCTTTTTTAATATAAGCTTTTACAGTTGTAAATTTTCCTCTTAGCACTGCTTTCACTGAAACCTACACATTTTGGTATGTTGTATTTTTGTTTTCATTTGTCTCAAGATATTTTCTAGTTTCCTTTATTTTGCTTTCTGATTTGACTTGTTGATTGATGAGAATTTGTTGTTTCATTTTCACACATTTGTGGACTTAATAAGTCATTTTGGGCTGGGCGTGGTGGCTCAAGCCTGTAATCCCAGCACTTTGGGAGGCTGAGGCGGGTGGATCATGAGGTCAGGAGATTGAGACCATCCTGGCTAACACGGTGAAACCTCGTCTCTACTAAAAATACAAAAAATTAGCTAGGTGTGGTGGCGGGCGCCTGTAGTCCCAGCTACTCGGGAGGCCGAGGCAGGAGAATGGCGTGAACCCAGGAGGCAGAGTTTGCAGTGAGCCGAGATTGCGCCACTGCACTCCAGCCTAGTGATAGAGCCAGACTCCGTCTCAAAAAAAAAAAAAAAAAAGTCATTTTGTTAATTGCTTTCTGACTGTTATATAGTTCCTTTGTTCATTTCTTCCTTATATTTCTTTGTGATCTGATGATTTGTTTGTTGTTGTTGTGGTTTGCTTTGATTTTTTAAAAATGTTTTGTGTACCTACTATATTTAAAGAATTTGTGTTACCATAAGGCTTACATAAATCATCTTATAGTTGTAACAACCTATTTTAAGCTGATAACTTCGATTGCATTAAAAAATTTAATACTTTTACTCACTCACACACTTTGTTATTAATGTCCCAGTTTTCACCTTTTAATATGCTGTATTCATTAACAAATTATTTTGTGGTATGAAACCATCCAAGTTGTCCTATAAAATGGATGTTTATGGTTTTTTTTGAATAAACATAGAAGTTAACCCACCCAGTCTTAACACTGGAGAAACTTAACGGTTGTCTTATTTGAGTTCCTTTCTCTGGAAACCAACCGTCACGTATTCCAGATAGTATCAAGGAACTGAAACTTACCAAATCACTGCATCTAGACAATGTTATGCCAGACCCCTCACTTATCATGATTGCCTAACCAACCATCTGCTTCCTGTTGACGAACTCCGCTTCCTTACCACTCCCTAATTCCTGTTTTCCCACAGGTAGTTAACATTTCTTCCCTCTATATAAACTAATTTTAGTTGGGCGAGGAGATGGATTGGATACTGATCTCCCATATCCTTGGCTTCAGTGCCCAAATAAAGCCTTCTTCCCTAGCGATACTCACTGTCTCATTGATTGGCTTTCTGTGCAGTGAGCAGTGGGACCTAGACTGGACTCCTTGTGTTTCGGTAACAGTTATAGTTATTTTTAAGATTTTCATCTTTTCATTTTTATGTTGAAGTTGAAAATGATTTATGTACCACTATTATATCAATAGAGTAATCTATATTTTATATATAATTACTTTTATCAGTGCGTTTCATATTTTCATGTGTTTTCATGCCACTAACTAGTGTCCTTTCATTTCAACTTGAAGAACTCCCTTTAGAATTTCTTTTAAGTCAAGTGTAGTGGTGATGAGCTCCTTCAACTTTTGTTTGTCTGGGACTGTATCTCTCTTTCATTTTTAAAGGACAGATTTGCATGGTATATAATAATATCCTTGACTGGCAGTTTTTCTCTTTCAGTACTTTGAATATATCATCCCATTCTCTCCTGGCCTATAAGTTTCTGTTGAAAAGTCCTTTTACAGTTTTATGAGTCTCCTTTGTATGTAGTGAGTTGCTTTTCTCTTTTGGATTTCAAAATTCTTTGTCTTTGACTTTTGGCAATTTGATTATAATGTGTCCTGGTGTAGATCTCCTTACATTCAACCTACTTGGGATTCTTTGAGTTTCATAAATCTGGATGTCCATTTTTCTCCTTAGATTAGTTCTTTAAATAAGCTTACTGCTTTTCTCTCTCTTCTCTTTCTCTGACTTTAGTAATATGTAAATTGGCCTGCTTGATAGTGTCTCATAAGTTTCTTATGTCTTTTAAAAACATTTTTGCTCTGTGGAATCTATAATTTCAAATGTCCTGTCTTTGAGTTTACTGATTCTTTCTTGTACTTGATCAAGGCTGCTGTTGACCCCCTTTAGTTAAATTTTTAGTTCAGTTATTGTAATCTTCAGCCTTCAAATTTTTCTTTTTAAAAATATTTTGTTTGTTAAAATACTCATTTTGTTTATGCATAATTTATCCTAAGCTTATTGAATATTTTGATTATGGTTATTTTTAATTCTTACCAGCTAATCCATTTACCTTCATTTCTTTGGGGTTGGTTTCTGAAGATTTGTTACTTTCTTTGGGCCATTTTTCATTTTCCTTGACCCTTTGTATTAATGTCTGCATATTTGAAAAACAGCCACTTCTTCCAGTCTTTATGGATTGGCTTTGTACAGGGGCAGACCTTCAGGAATCGGCCTGAGTAGAGATTCTGGAGTCCTCATAAACTTTTTCTGTGGATATGTCTTCTCTGGACTTCGGTGTGTAAATTTCTAAATAGTGGGATTTGCTGGTTTCTGTTTTTAGGAGATCATAATCTCTTGTTCCTTCTATTCTGTGTCTTGTACTATGGGCCTTCTGGAGCTAGTAGCATACTGGCTCAATCCTTTTTTGGTTATTACTTGCTTTTTTATTTTCAGCTGCCCCTAGGCACTTAGTTTATGCTGCATCCCACCAGTGCTTCAAGACAGATGAGACAGAAACAAGTTCCTTGGGCAGTCCCCCAAGAGTCTGAATGTTGGATATATGCTTTAGTCTTCTCTTTCCCTCCCCAGGGAGAAGCTGTGGACCATGAGTTTTTCTAATTGTGTCATGCTGAGCCAGGGGTAGGAGCTCTGGCCGTGAGTGCTTACTAGTCCAAACCACCACCTTTGTTCTTAGTGGTCCCCAGGCATTTAGAGAATACTAGTCCTGTGAGTACTTGCAGAATCCTGTCCCTTAGGCAGCCCCTTCCAAAAGCCAGAATGTTGGACAGATGCTTCAGCTTTTTCCTTCCCCAGGGAGAGGTTGGGACTGGGAGTTTCCACCTGCTATTTCTGAGCTGGTGGGAGGGGCTATGGTCAGTTACTGCATACTAGTCCAAACCGGAGGCTTTGTTCTCAGCAGTTCCCAACCTGGGACCTTTTCCTGTCAGAGCTAAGATTCAGCCAAGACAGCAACAAGTCCCTTAAGTAACCTTGCTTATGGCGCAAGAGGATTCCACAAATTTTACTAGTGGCTTCAGTGTGGTTGGTTTCATGCTTGCCTGGGGTACAGGAGCCTCTCATCTGGTCTCTGGATGTCTCACAAAGGGAATTTTGGTCCATGTATTGTTGTTGAATTTATGTGTCCATTGAGAGAAGGAGAGTCTTGCTGACATCACCCCCTAAAGTAATTTTCTTTTACAGGAGGACATTTGATTGGTCTTCCTTTAGGCTTTATATCTTTTATATATAAAATATCATTCCTTATTTCTTTATCTGTACAAGGATAAGTTTATATTTTTCTAGTATTAAGAATCAGCATTGATACTTTGAGAGTGTTTGTGAATTCCTGTTGAAATATTTTCTCATTAGCAAAAAGTGAAAGGGAAAATTTATATTCTCCTAGTTTTATGGCTTAAGAGTAAAGGGCATGTCAGGGAATGTTACAAATGTACTCAATTTTTTCTTTCCATGTTGGTTTTGGCATCCTGAAATTAATTGAGGCACAATACCGCTTTTCTGCTTGACACAAGTACCATATTATGAGCTCACTGTGATCAGGTCCCCTGTACCAGTCGTAGGTTGTCCTTATAAGCACCAGGAGTTGCTGTTCTGTGTGGCGTGTGGCACTTGTTATTCATAAAAAGGCTTTTAAGGTTGAACTTTTCTCCCACTTTCTGTTTTCACTGTTCACCCAGACCACCAGCGCCATCACTGAATTTCAGCCTTTGTACTTACTTAGAGTTTAAGTTGTTTCCAGCTGGAGACAGTCTTATGGCAGAAAATGAAACTTCTGTACCTAATGTCCTGTTTTTCTTGTGCCAGCCAGATTTTAACAATGATACCGACCTTCTCCTTCAGTTGACTCAAATGCCTTCACAAGAAGCTGGCTTCCACAATGCCTCTCCATTACTTGGCCTTCATTGGTGCACGTATTAGGGGTAACATAATAAGTTTAGTTAATAATAATGGACATGTTGAATTGGAAGGAGGGCTATTCAATTTGTATTTGTAATGGGTTTGGAGGCCAAGAGAGAAATTTGGACTACAGATGTAGATTTTGTAAGCAAAACTTATTATTTGAAAAACTAATACATTGGATCATCCAGAGAAAGCATGTAAAATTAAAATAAATTAGACACAGAACTCTGGGATCACAGCATGTATGGATGGGCAAAGAAAGCTAGTGAAGGCTATTGTGAAGGGGATCTCTGAATGATAGGATGAGAACCATGGAAAAATGGTTTTTGTTTGTTCGTTTGTTTTTAGACAGGGTCTCACTCTGTCACCCAGGCTAGAGTGCAGTGGAACAGTCACAGCTCACTGTAGCCTCAACCTCCCGCAGGCCTCAAGTGATCCTCCTACCTCAGCCTCCCAAGTAGCTGGGACCACAGGCATGTACCACCACGCCCGACTGACTACTTTTTGTCACATGTTGCCCAGGCTGGTCTCAAACTCCTGAGTTTAAGCAATAGGCTGACCTTGGCCTCCCAAAGTGCTGGGATTACAGTTGTGAGCTACTGCACCTGGCCAGAGAATGGTTTTATGGAGCCATTGAATTCAGCATCTTTAAACTACTGTCTCTAATGTTTTAGTGACATCAACTAAATTAAGGACAGATTATGACTCATGTGCTTGAGTGTCTAGGAGACTGTTGATGACCTTAGTTATAGCACTTTTGGGATGAATGCAAGTCATATTGTAGTTGATTGAAAAATATATGACAAGTTAGAGCATGGATGCAATAACATTTTTGAAAATTTATTGTGAGGGTAAAGAGTTTGGTACAGAAGGACAGCTACAAGTGAATCAAGAGGGTGTGTTGTTTTATGTATGCAACCCTGTGCAATAAATAGATAAATATTTCAGGCTCCTTTTTACATTAGTATTTTTTTATGAGAAGAATTTTAGTATTAAGCATTTTTCAATTTTTAAGTATAGATCTTTTTATGATTATTTAATCTATTCTTAAAGAAGAATAGGCCACTGCTTAGTATGACATATCAGGTTACCTCTCCTCATAGAGTTTTAAATGCTTATATCAGCTGATGCACATTGACTGGTATAATTATACTCAAAATATTAACTTTGCCCATTTTTCTCATTTGCTTTTAACTATTTGGATGTTTATGATACTGAATAGGGGTATAAAAAATAAGCAGCTCTCTTTAAAACAGCTTTTTCAGCCATTTTACGTTACTTATTAACTAGTCTAAGGAATGTTATTCTATCAGTTTTAGTTACAAAATACATTCATTTTAATATTGTCTTTTGAATTAATATTCTGTCTTTTGGAAATACTTAGCATAGGTCACAGTTTGTGAAGGAAATCCTGATATGGTTTGTGGTTGAATGTTAGTGACTTTAATTCGTTGTATAATGGTTATTTTCCATTTAATGTATCTTGAAGCAGTTGTTCAGAGAATAGGTGTTCATAATCATGGAACTTTCATTGAAGTGGTTTGAATAAAATCATATAAGAGAGACTCCAGGCTAAAGGAGGCCATTTAAGAATGTATTTTACATGATATTTATATTAGAGAAGAGTCTTTTTGATGAAGTCGATTTAAACTTGTTTCCTACTTACTCTGCATTTCACATTTTACCTAAATTAACATGGTGTGTTTTTAAATAGAAGACTTTGATATATCTGTGGTTTCTGACATGCTTTCAAATTAATTAAAACTTTAAACTACATGAAGGTTTTGTTATTTTATATATTTTAAGGCTTCATGTTGATGTGGAACGTGAATCCAACCAAGTTTGCTGACCTTAAAACAATATTCTTCCCGTAGAATATATGCTTCATTTTCTCTCTTTTTACATTTGGGAAAATGGGAAAGGAGGAGAAAAGATTTAAATACAGGTGATTTATTATAGTCTGACTTAAAAATAGCATTTGCATAAGCAAGTCTGTGGCATTTATGTAACCTCTTATAATTTAAATGAAATGAAATATAAATAAAATGGTTATTTGTATTTCTTTTCCTTTTTTTTTTTTGATGTGGAACATCATTTTGTGTGTGTGTATATTTTTGTTGTTGTTGTTGTTTGAGATGAGTCTCGCACTGTCTCCCAGGCTGGAGTGCAGTGGCACAATCTCAGCTCACTGCAACCTCTGCCTCCCAGGTTCAAGTGATTCTCCTTGCCTCAGCCTCCCAAGTAGCTGGGATTACAGGCACTCGCCACCATGCCCGGCTATGGAACATCATTGTTAATACAAACTATCATCTCATTTCCAAGGGAAAAAAAATGGTAATCCTAGATTCTAATACTCTGTGTCCTCTGAATTCTCCAAATGGTGATTGTGATTATTTTGGTCTCTTAGCAGGGAACAGTACGCTGGGAAGCTCCGAATGAGATCACATTCCTTGAGTCCAACTCAAAGAGAAGATGGACAAAATAATATCCCAAAGATTTGTGTAAGATTAGATTTTACTTTTGTTTGGTTTTTGCTTGTTGTTTTAAAATAGCTGAACAAAGTTTTAATTTCATTTGTTGAAGTGCCAATGATTGCTTCAAAACAGAATAAAGTTGGATGATTCTGGTGAACATCCTGATGTCAAAGAAAGTGGGGTGTTTGGTATATAGTGTAGTATCCCTTCTACTTCCTCAGTGATTCTGAGGTGTTATATTCATCAATCTGTTGTTTCTCCTGTGTATCAAAGAATAACATTTTCCCTTTATTCAGAATATATGTGGAAATGATTATATACCCGATGATCATAAAATTAAGAAGAAACTGGAATTAACCTGTAGTGAAGTAGGGAACACTGCTTTTCTAATGAAGGTAAACTGTGTATATTTTGAAATAAGAATGTCTGTCTTGCATCTATTTGTTCAACATAGATTTAGTTTGGACAAGGTGCTAATGAGCACTCCAGTTAGCGTTTTTTTGTTTTGTTTTGTTTTGTTTTTTTGAGATGGAGTCTCACTGTTGCCCAGGCTGGAGAGCAGTGGTGCAATCTTGGCTCCTCACTGCAACCTCCGCCTCCTGGGTTCAAGCCATTCTCCTGCCTCAGCCTCCCAAGTAGCTGAGACTACAGGCATGTGCCGCCGTGCCTGGCTAATTTTTGTATCTTTAGTAGAGACAGGGTTTCACCATGTTGACCAGGCTGGTATTGCACTCCTGACCTCAAGTGATCCGCCCGCCACAGCCTCCCAAAGTGTTGGGATTATAGGCATGAGCCACTGCGCCCAGCCCCAGTTAGCTTTGAAAAGAGAAACACTGTGCCTGCTTATTCCAGTCTTTATTGCCTAACTCTGGCTGTCTTGAGTTACATGACTTTTAGTTACAAGAGAAAGCATGTGTAACACATGACTGTTTTTGTTTTAGTTTTTTTGAGACACAGTCTTGCTCTGTCGCCCAGGCTGGAGTGCAATGGTACCTGCATGATCTCGGCTCACTGCAAACTCCGCCTCCCGGATTCACGCCATTCTCCTGCCTCAGACTCCCGAGTAGCTGGGACTACAGGCGCCTGCCACCACACCCGGCTAATTTTTTGTATTTTTAGTAGAGACGGGGTTTCACTGTGTTAGTCAGGATGGTCTTGATCTCCTGACCTCGTGATCCGCCCGCCTCGGCCTCCCAAAGTGCTGGGATGACAGGCGTGAGCCACTGCACCCGGCCAACACATGACTGTTTTAGCACTAGCACTATAAACATAACTTATTGCATTTTATCGAATGATAATTTGGAATTAAAAAAATATAAAGGGCAGCATATTTTAAATAGTGATAAACTACAATCATTATATTTATTCAGAATAAGCAAGGCAGGTACATTTTCTTATTTAAGAAATTCTTGTTGATGAGAAAAACATACAAAAAGCAGAGGACCACTAGTAGAAGTGATAATGAATTTTAATATAGTATTATAAATAACAATACAGTATTGTATTGAAAAGAAATGTAGAAACTCAGTAAAATATGAAGAACATTTTAGTGCATTTAAAAAATTACTTCATAGTAATTTAAATGACCATAGATATAAGTAGATACATTTGTTAGCAATTAAGCCTTCTAAAAGCATGAGAATGCTGTATCAACAAATCTAATTTTAAAATATACTTTCTGGGCTGTAAAATAGCCATTCTTTTCCACAGACTTACCTTTCTAAGTTTTTACGGTTTTCTGGTCATTGTCAATTTCTGGGCACAGATCTTAGGTTGTCTCTAGTTCATTATAGTTTTAATCTGGGGCTGATAAATGTGTAATACAAAAATTATACGTGAGGGAAAAAAGCATGGAATTGTTATGTTTTAAAAAGTGAAGAATCACCATAATTGTGTGTTTTTTTTT
>NW_026652344.1:4081-19677 GCF_009828535.3 Hylobates moloch | reverse complement strand
TTGGGTTTTTTGTTTTGTTTTTGTTTGTTTGTTTTTGTTTTTTTTTTGATACGGAGTCTTGCTCTGTCACCCAGGCTGGAGTGCAGTGGCGTGATCTTGGCTCACTGCAAGCTCCGCCTCCTGGGTTCACACCATTCTCCTGCCTTAGCCTCCTGAGTAGCTGGGATTACAGGTGCCCACCACCACGCCCGGCTAATTTTTTGTATTTTTAGTAGAGACGGGGTTTCACTGTGTTAGCCAGGATGGTCTTGATCTCCTGACCTCGTGATCCACCCGCCTTGGACTCCCAAAGTGCTAGGATTACAGGCATGAGCCACCGTGCCCAACCATAATTGTGTTTTTATGATGTGAGTCCAAAGATTATTTATCTTTATATTCAGTGTATGGGTGAGAATTAATTTAAGAACAAAGAGCTTCTTGGACATCAGCACAAAACTTCCCTGTTAACCAATTTTTATGAGAATAATTCATCTTTTCACGTCGCCCCTGTCCCCCACAACACACTTTAAACCTACTGTGGTATGCCACAATTAAAACTTTTTGTAAAAGAACTTAAAGAGAAGAGCCTGGATTGATTTTTAATTTTTTTTTTTTTTTTTGAAATCTAGTTACTGTGTGAATATTTTTTTGACAAAATACATAGCACTCAGCAGTCATTACTTAGAACTAAGAACTCTAGTTCAGTTGTAACCTAATCTTTTCCTTTGAGGGCAATACAGCATTACTAGACAAGCACACAAAACTCTCATTGCGCTGAATGACATGTATTTTGTCCTTTTTTTCTCCCTCCCTTCCCACTTCTTTCTCTTCTTTTCCTCCCTCTCTTCCTCCGCTTTCCCTTCTTTTCCTCCTTTCCTTTCTTCCTTCTTTCCTTTTTTCCTTCCTTCCTCCCTTCTTTCCTGTCCTTCCTCTTTATTTCCCGTTTTATCTCTTCTGTCTTTTCCCCTTTTATCTTTTCCATCTTTTCCTTTTATTTCTTCCATCTTTCCTTCCTCTCCTCTTCCTTTTTCCCTTTTGTATTTCAGGAAGCTTGTTCGAAAAAATCTCCTGTTTCTTTGGATGATAGTGACATTGAAGCTCGCCTTAATAGTTGGAATCTTGGGGTAAAAAAAATATTTGCTTTATGTATATATAGATGTGTCAAAATCATATTGTATGTGGATAATATCTGAACTAATTTGATTTTATTCAGTGAATGTTGGATGTTAGATATATGTTACTGTGTGGCCTTGAGAAGAGCTTAAGTATAGGAAATAAATAACATTCTGAACAAACATAAAATAGTCCCTGTCTCCAACAAGCTAACTTTCTTATGTGTGAAATAAGAGATATACACATGAAATAGTTAAATAATAATAAATAATAATTAAAGTTAGTATATGGTAGAATACCAAGATGAGTTATGTGAGTCACCCGAGGTGGAGGGGAGGGAAGGGAGAACTTGAAGAAGCAACACGGCCATTTGGGTTAAAAACACTCAAGGGGACCCCATGGATGAGCAGCTGTTACGGAAAACAGTTTATAGAGGCTGAGGGTCGTGAACGTATTTGGTGAGGTAGAGAAGTGGGAATTGGAGGCAGAAATAGGCACGAAGAAAGATGTGGTGGGGTAAGTGAGCTGTTGTGATTGGGTGTTTGGAATTTATGTATGGAATCTGTGGGCACTGTGTCAGGCTGCGTTGCATTGGAGCTTTGAATGCTAAATTGAGAAGTTTAGCTTTTAAATTTTAGGCAATATTGAGCCCTGGTTTTTTTTTTTCTCATTTCACTTTACATAAATGCTAACTGTTTAAATGCTTTTTTAATTTTTTAATTTTTTTATTTTTATTTATTTATTTATTTTTATTATTATTATACTTTAGGTTTTAGGGTACGTGTGCACAATGTGCAGGTTTGTTACATATGTATACATGTGCCATGTTGATTTCCTGCACCCATTAACTCGTCATTTAGCATTAGGTATATCTCCTAATGCTGTCCCTCCGCCCTCCCCCAACCCCACAACAGTCCCTGGAGTGTGATGTTCCCCTTCCTGTGTCCATGAGTTCTCATTGTTCAATTCCCACCTATGAGTGAGAACATGTGATGTTTGGTTTTTTGTCCTTGTGATAGTTTACTGAGAATGATGTTTTCCAGTTTCATCCATGTCCCTACAAAGGATATGAACTCATCATTTTTTATGGCTGGTAGTATTCCATGGTGTATATGTGCCACATTTTCTTAATCCAGTCTATCGTTGTTGGACATTTTGTTGGTTCCAAGTCTTTGCTATTGTGAATAGTGCCACAATAAACATATGTGTGCATGTGTCTTTATAGCAGCATGATTTATAGTCCTTTGGGTATATACCCAGTAATGGGATGGCTGGGTCAAATGGTATTTCTAGTTCTAGATCCCTGAGGAATCGCCACACTGACTTCCACCATGGTTGAACTAGTTTACAGTCCCACCAACAGTGTAAAAGTGTTCCTATTTCTCCACATCCTCTCCAGCACCTGTTGTTTCCTGATTTTTTAATGATGGCCATTCTAACTGGTGTGAGATGGTATCTCACTGTGGTTTTGATTTGCATTTCTCTGATGGCCAGTGATGATGAGCATTTCTTCATGTGTTTTTTGGCTGCATAAATGTCTTCTTTTGAGAAGTGTCTGTTCATGTCCTTTGTCCACTTTTTGATGGGGTTGTTTGTTTTTTTCTTGTAAATTTGTTTGAGTTCATTGTAGATTCTGGATATTAGCCCTTTGTCAGATGAGTAGGTTGCAAAAATTTTCTCCCATTCTGTAGGTTGCCTGTTCACTCTGATGGTTAACTGTTTAAATGCTTTGAGGAAACAACAAAAAGTGCTTAAAATGATTTTAGAATATGTTTTATTATAAAAATAATTTATAATTTGAAAAATATAGAAAATCAGAGGAATAAAAATCAACAGAGACCTGTGTTAACATTTTGTTATATAACATACCTTTTCCTCCCTTTTTTCTGTGTGTTTTTATAAGATTCAACAAATTTATTATAAATGCTATCTTATATGCAATTTAACATTTTATATGAGTTTATAAGAATTCTATATAAATGACTGTGAATGGTAGCATTTATTTTTCTTTTGGATGGATATTCCATAAACTTTTTAAGTATTCTGCTATTTTTGGACATCTGAATTGCTCCCAGTTTGTTTAACACAAGTAATTTTGCAGTAAAATTCCGTATAAGAATCTTTTTATACATATTTGGTTGCTTTCTTAGCTTACATTACATCTTTGTTACATTGTCTTCCAGAAAGTTCATATCAGTTTCAACCAGCCGTATCAGTTGTCCATTTTCTTCCACCAGCAGTATATCAGTTGTCCATTTTCCACCTATTCACTGACATTAGGGATTGTTATTTCAAAAAACTTAAAAACTTCCTACTAATAATGATCTTTAATGAAAGCAGTGCTTTAGGAAAATTGACTTGGTGGGAATATGAAAGTTCTATTGGATATGAGTAGAAATGGAGACAAGGTCCTGATTATCTTTTAGGTCTTTTTTTTTTTCTTTTTCTTCTTTTTTTTTTTTTTTTGAGACAGAATTTTGTTGTGTCACACAGGCTGGAGTGCAGTGGTGCTATCGTGGCTCACTGCAACCTCCACCTCCTGGGTTCAAGCAATCCTCCTGCCTCAGCCTCCCAAGTAGCTGGGATTACAGGTGCGTGCCACCATGCCTGGCTAATTTTTGTATTTCTAGTAGAGACGGGGGTTTCACCATGTTGGTCAGGCTGGTCTCGAACTCCCGACCTTTAGGTGATCTGCCCACCTCGGCCTCCCAGAGTGCTGGGATTACAAGTGTGGGCCATCACGCCTGGCTGTTTTAGGTCTTTATAGTGGACTGCATGTTAGTTTGATTGCTGGGAGGAGGGAAAGGTAAAAAGGAAAAACTTTTGAGAGAGTAAAATGTGCTAAGTGACTGAAAGGCTGAACTGAAGGACACCTAAAGGCTTGGTTCTGAGAAACGGAAACGTTGGCCTTTTGTCAGTTAATTGACTGTCAGACGAGGGCGGACCCATTTTAACGGTTTTAATTTAGATAGTGGAGTTTGAAAACTGGTAAGGTTAAATGGGGTAGTTCAAGGCCTAGAGCTTCTTGAGAGTCAAGAGCTGGAGGTATATGTTGGAGTCACACTGTTTGAGGAGGCAGCTGCGCCCAGAGACTAGGACAGCTCTAATCTTTGGAGAGCTCAGAGAGTCAGGAGGTCTGGGTGGAGAGCAGAGTGAGGGAGGATGTCTGGCTCATGGAATGGGCACAGTTAGAAGGTTGGGAAATGGATAGGAAATTAAAGTAATGTGGGCCTCCTATTAATTTTGGGAGTTTTCTAGAGAAAGAGAGAAGTAGAATTGATGAGAGAAGCATAATAAATCAAAAGAAAAACATTTTCATGTTTTAAGGTGCAGGGGAAGTTGCCATTGGAGGGAAGTGCTGTTACCAGTGTGGGAGAAGAGCACAGGAAATCCTTCAGAAAGACAAATTCCTTTTGCCAGAGAGCAACATCAAAGTGGAAAAGAAAATTCTGGAGCTATCCTTTTAAACTCGCCTTTGCCCTTAGCCACTTGAAACATGATATACATTACTTAGCACATAGAGTACTTTTCACGGTTGTTTAACTGTTCTGAGAATTAAATCTTTCCTTGGTATCAATAAAATTAAAATAAAACATTTAAGATATTGTGAGGTAATACCTTAAAAGTAGGTCTGTCTAGGGTTTTGTTCGCATTTTTATTGTTCAAATACACTAACTGTAAAATATAAAAGTCTTGTATTTTTATATATTTATACCATATAGGCATTAATCAGGCTGAGCTGTATCTCTTTAAGTAGAATAATTTAAGTATTCAATTTATTAGAAAGCTTAGATTTTGCTTTGATTTTAGTTTTGTATGAGAATGTGTGACTGGCTTGTTTTCTTTCTTCCTCTAAGTGATCCATTAGTAGCCAGAGTTAATTTTTGTGCTCTGGACTACGGATACATTTTTTATATTACTGGTGTTACTGTCAACACCTTCATTCAGATGCCTTAGATGTTATAGAATTTGAATTTTCTAGTTTTTGTTAAAAAATCAAATTTTTCCCAAATATGTTCTTTATTTTCCCAGAAATCAAATTCCCAAATATATTCTTTATTTTCCCAGGAGTATGTTAGTATTTTTTCTAAGAATACATAATTCAAATAGAGATTTATTTATTAAAAACTAGCAACGATATTTTTCTCTTGTATTTTTTCTTAATATTTAACTTTTTCAACATTTAGTTTTTGTGACGCTTTCTTGCTTACTCAATATATTGTATACCTATTTTGTGTCTGACTCTCTAAGTCACAAGCTGAATGGTTGTGCTGTGGGTATTCGCTATTCGTAAGTTCATTTGAGTACTTGCATGGATGGAGGCTTTGGAACATTCTCCCTTTAGTGACTCATGGATCATTGTGAAACACTCTATGTGTACCCATTTGAAAAAAAACTTTAAAAATTATGTCTTATTTGGTTTTTCAAGTTTTAGATTCTATTATTTATTTTGCGATTAATGTAATATCTTAAGATCTATGTCAGGAATATTGGAAGTTTTTGATGTTGACTAGGAATTATTTGTAGCTTCCTTTTTAAAGTGCTACAGTTTTAAGGTAGTAGAAAAAAGTCATAAGTATGTACATTCTGGTTTCTAGAATGTGCTTGTGAATTTTCTTTGATAAGTGAGGCATATAATATTAACATTCATGAAATCACAATCATGAAACAAGTTAAGCATCCTGTTTCCCTTTGAATTTAAATCCCTTTATCTACTTTATAGGTATAGAAATGGATGGGAAAAATTAGCTTGCTGACACAATTGAAATCTTCCATTGAATGAAGCTTTTAAATTGTAGCACTAAAAATCATGGTCATTACTGACTGATGGTTTAAAAGAAAAATGACCATACATAGAAAGACCAACTTTTATCCTAAGAAAATTATGTCACTCTTGTGTGATAATTGAATTGATAATATTTTCTTTGCAATTCTAATTACACAGAGATTTGTAGTCTCTTTTCTTATTTTTTCCTTTTTCTCCTTTCTCTTCTCTTTTTTTCTCTTTCTTTTCTTTTCCTCTTCTTCATGGGTCTTTATTGTAATTTTACTTAAGGTTACGGAGAAGGGAAATATGTTGTATTCATTAATGGGGTACTTTGTGGTATGATTAGTTGGGACAATTCTCATTAAGTAAGCATCTAATTTCAGCTGTCTTATCTAGTTTTATTTTAGGCAATTTCATGTTTTTTTTTCATGTAGGTTAGAAACCTGCCCATTTTCTTTTTTTTTCTTGAGACAGGGTCTTGCTCTGTCACCAAGGCTAAAGTGCAGTGGCATGATCATAGCTCACTGCAGCCTTGAACTCATGGGTTCAAGTGATCCTCTTGCCTCAGCCTCTTGAGTAGCTGGTGGTGCACACCACCGTGCCTGACTCCTGTCCATTTCATACTACACAGTGGTCTTGGAGAGAAACTGAGCTGAACATTCTGATATTTTAGGCTTCTCATTTGGCTGTAGTTTTCCACAAATGAGTGAAAGTGTCATATTTTGAGACTAGGACAAAGTTACCCAAATGAAGAAGAGTTATGAGAGTGGTTTACATAAAAAATTAATACTTTGATAAGACAAATGTCTTTCTATAGAGTGTAAAAATATCTGGAAGTATCTACTCAAAATGGTAACTGATAATTCCCCATGGTAAAATATCAGCACTTATTTTCTTAACATTTTAAGTGTTTTTTTAAATAGGAGTGTAACTATATTCAGAGTTTTATTTGAGAAGTTGACATTTATTTCTTTTAAAAGTGAATGTAAACTTCTGGCCATGAGTAAATCTATTACAGCCAGGTTCTCCCACAACCAAGAATTCTGGACAAAATACAAAAAGCGAACCACTTGGGGACTCTGAAAAGTCAATAATAACAGGCCGATTGAGAGGGAAGTTGGAATATGAAGAATCACTGATACAGTGGCAGGAAGTTTCCTGGTTTTCTGTTTGTGTTTTTTTTCTTCCTTAACTCCCAGCTTTGACTCCAGGGTGGGCCAAATTGAGCGATTGTGTAGCAGGCGTGGATGGCAGAAACTTACAGAGCAGCCCATCTTTTTGGCCAGAGAAGTGGGAGAATGGAAGAATGTGAGGGGATTTTTTTTTTCTTTCCTGGCCCTGCCTCTAGACCAGCCCCAGTGGAAAAACTATGCTATCGTGGTATAAGGGCAGCAGTTAGCGCCCATCTGTTTGGCTAGATCAACAGATAAAAGAAACCTCTCTTCATGCAAAGAATATGGGAGGAACATTTTATATACTTTTTTTCCCCATGTCTTTTCGCTTGCTATTATACTTTCCTCTGAGAGTATGCCTAGTCACATGGAACTGTACAATAGTGCAATGAGGTTCCTTCAGAGTTTGGCCAGTGGGACTGAGAAAGAAGCTCTCAGAGCCAGAGAGTATGGAGGGAAATCCAGGAATGGAAAGAGTGGGAGAAGGGGATTGCTAGTCTGTGTATGAACCATACAAGTTCCAGTCTTTCTCCAAGGTGGACATGTGTGGAACATACCCCCCAAATCATAGTCTCATAGCAGTCTTAGAGAACTGAACTGTGATGTAAACTATTGCCCTAGTCCCAGACCACCCCCTGAGTGGTACATGTGAGAGGCAGACTCAAATGACATAGTAAAGACTTCAAACTTGGAACTGACACCAGAGCTACTGTCCGTAGGAGAGATGGAATTTGCAGACTGATCTGAACGCAGTTGATTGTCCACTGAGACAAACAAACAAGCATCGCCATTTTTCAGAACCTCACAATATAATTATAATGATTAAGAGAATAATTTTTCAGATCATAGAGAATTAAACTAGAGATTGTTAACAAATTATTTGGGAAATCCACAAATATTTAGAAATTAAACAACACACTTCTAAATAATCCAGGGGTAAAAGAAAAAATCTTAAGGGAAATGAGAAAATATTTTAAAATGACAACACAACATATCAAAATGTGTGGGATGTAGCTCAAGTAGGTTTCATTGGGAAATTTACAGCATGAAATACTTATTTTAGAAAAGAAGAGGGGGGTTCTGTTTCTAGAATGGTAGCATGAGGAGCTCCACAGATGTGCTCCCTAGCAAAACAAGCATAATTGGTAATTGGTAATTAAAAGTCTCTGGAAATTGTCCTAAAGGCATAGAGCAAATGAAGACATTTATTCAAGAAAATCAACTACAGCTTGGTAAGAACAGCAAGAGTTTTGGCACTTGAACCATGACTTGCTTTCACTTTTCCCCTGTTCCTCCTCCAGCTCAGCTTCACAGAAATTCCATTCCCTTTGGGTGTGGCAAAGAAGATGAAGTTTCTCTCCCCTCAGCTCCCAGTCAAGGGATACAGTATCGTATTGGGAGGGGCATGCTGCCAGCATTTCTTATCCCTTTGAAGTCTGAGTGGAGGTGGCTAAATTCCTGGTGAGTGCAGCTTAGTGGTTGGGGGAAAGGGCTCTCTTCCTCCACTCAGCTAAGACTGACAGGGCAGAAGCTCTGCCTCAGACACAGTAGGTCAAGAATACTGTGTCCTTCATTGTCCTTACCTTCACTTGTTCATAGGATAGAGATTTCACTCCAAGAGATGCAAACTGGGAACAAGAAAGCTATCCCTCTGCATAGTGCCCAGTGTAGTAGCTCATAGATTTTTGCATAGGGGGAGAGGCAGTCTGAAGACCAGTGAGATCAGAAGCTCTCCTCAAAGAAATGGACTAATGCAAACAGTGTTGGGAAGTTCAAACCTAAGGATGCTGTAGAAAACAATGGAGATTTTAAAGAGGAGTCTGGTGGTTCCTACTAATTAACAGCAATAAGCGAAACCACAGGCTAGTACATTCACCAGAGAGAACCAGGGACAGAGACAGCTAAGAAGAGTCCTCCTGGGATCAGAACAATCCTCAGAGACTACCTCAGCATCTACCCCTGCCTGAATTTAATTGGATCAGGCTATGGAGCAATTTATGACCAGGGTATTGTTGAAAATAATAGAACAAACAGCCAGCAATTAGTAGACATAATAGCTGGGTGTCATATCAAATTAGATTTACAGTTTGACAAAAAGATAAGGGGAAAAAACAGAGGAGCCCTGCTAAATCCACTGTCATCACAGGTGACTGTATGCATGCCCAAGGCTGCATACACTGAGGAGTGATTCCGAAGTCTTCACCCTGTGGGAGAAATATACTTTATGAAATAATCTAGCCAAGCCACTAATCAAATAAACAAATGAAAACAATTAAAATTACTCATGGAGAGGGGAATCAGTGTCCAAAGTTGCTACATTGTATTACCTAAAATGTCCAAGTTTCAAGAAAATTATAAGACATGCAAAGAAACAGGAAAGTATGGCCCTTATAGAGAGAAAAATTATGCAACAGAAATGGCCTGTGAGAGAGCTGAGAGACCAGATTTAACAAAGGCTTCAAAATAGCCATTACAAATGTGTTCAAAGAACTAAAGGAAATGATGTTTAAAGAAGTAAAGAAAACTGTGATGGGCCAGGTGCAGTGGCTCATGCCTGTAATCCCAGCACTTTGGGAGGCTGAGGTGGGCGGATCACGAGGTCAAGAGATCAAGACCATCCTGGCTAACATAGTGAAACCCCATCTCTACTAAAAATACAAAAAATTAGTTGGGTATGGTGGCGCACACCTGTAGTCCCAGCTACTTGGGAAGCTGCGGCAGGAGGATCACTTGAACCTGGGAAGTGGAGGTTGCAGAGAGCCGAGATCGCACCATTGCACTCCAGCCTGGGTGACAGAGTGAGACTCCATCTGAAAAAACAAAAACAAAAACAAAAAACAGAAAGCTGTGATGACCATATCACATCAAATACAGAATATCATAAAGAGATTTAAATTATAAAAAAGAAGCAGAGCTGGGCACAGTGGCATGCACCTGTAGTTCCAGCTCCTCAGGAGGCATAGCCACTGTACTCCAGCCTGGGCAACATAGTGAGACCCCCATCTCTAAAAAAGCAAAAAAAAAAAAAAAAAAAAAAGCAGATGGAAATTATAGTGTTAAACCATATAACCAAAGTGAAAAATTCACCATAGGAGCTCAGCAATAGATTTGAACTGGCAGAACATTCAGTGAACTTGAAGATAGATTGATAGAGATTATGCAGGCCAAAGAAGAGAGTGAAAAAAGAATGCAGAAAAATGAACATTGCCTCAGGGAAATGTGGAATACCATTAAGTGCACCAACATATGTGTAATGGGGGTACCAGAACAAGAGGAGACAAAGGAGCAGAAAATATGTTTGAAGAACGATTGGCTGGAAAATTTCTAGTTTGATGAGAAACATCAATTTGCACATCCAAAAAGCTCAATGCACTTCAAGTTTAAATACAAAGAGTCACACCTAGCCACAGTACTAAAATTGCTGAGAAACAAAGAGAAATCTTTTTTTTTTTTTTGAGATGAAGTGTCGCTCTTGTTGCCCAGGCTAGAGTGCAATGACATGATCTCAGCTTACTGCAACTTCTGCCTCCCGGGTTCAAGCGATTCTCCTGCCTCAGCCTCCCAAGTAGCTGGATTACAGGCATGTGCCACCACGCCTGACTAATTTTTTGTATTTTTAGTAGAGACAGGGTTTCTGCATGTTGATCAGACTGGTCTCGAACTCCTGACCTCAGGTGATCCACCCGCCTCGGCCTCCCAAAGTGCTGGGATTACAGGCATGAGCCACCGCACCTGGCCAACAAAGAGAAAATCTTGAAAGCACAAAGAGAGACAAGAAGAAAGTTGTAAATTATGAATCTAAACGCCCATCTAAAGAAACTGGCGAAAGAACAAGTTAAACCCAAAGTAAGCAGATGAAGGAAATAATAAAGATTAAAGTAGAAATCAATGAAATTGAACATAAGCAATAATAAAAATCAGTGAAACCAAAAGCTGGATTTTTAAGTGATGAATGGAATCAATGAACTTTTAGCCAGACTGACAAAGAATGAAAAGAAGAATGGATTTGCTAATATCAAGAATGAAAGAGAAGATACCATTACAGACAGTATAGATACTCAAAGTATAATAAGAGATTACTGCAAGCAACTCTCTGGGCATGAAAGGGAAAAAGTCCTTGAGCAACACAAACTACCAAAAATTCACTTAAGATGAAATAGATAACCTGAATAGTCCTATAGCTATTAAATAAATACAATTTATATTTTAAAACCTCCCAACAGGCTGGGCGCAGTGGCTCACACCCTATAATCCTAGCACTTTGGGAGGCCAAGGTGGCCTGATGACCTGAGGCCAGGAGTTTGAGACCAGCCTGGCCAACATGGCAAAACCTTGTCTCTACTAAAAATACAAAAATTAGCTGGATGTGGTGGCATGTGCCTGTAGTCCTAGCTACATGGGAGGCTGAAGCAGGAGAATTGCTTGAACCCAGGAGGTGGAGGTTGCAGTGAGCTGAGATCGTGCCACTGCACTCCAGCCTGGGCGATGAAGTGAGACTCCATCTCAAAAACAAAAACACAAACCTCCCAATAAAGAAAACTTCAGGCCTGCTTGGTTTCACTGACAAATTTAATTAAACAATTAAGGGAGAAATAATACCAATTCTATACCATCTCCACCGGAAGAGGGAACACTTTCCAGTTTGTGTTGTGAGGCCAGTTTTATCTTAGGGAGATATTCACATATCTGGCAAATACCTTTATCCAGAATATATCAAGATTCTTAAACCTCAACAATAAGAAAACAACCTAATTAAAAGATGAGACAAAAGATGCTGTGATGAGATACCACTACACACCTATTATAATAGTGAAAACAAGCACCTGACAATACAAAATGCTGGTGAGGATGAGGAGCAACTGGAACCCTCACCTCTTGCTGCAAAATATTACTTGGAAAACAGTTGGCACTTAAAAAAATTAAAACACATTTATCACATGGCCCACCAATCTCACTCCTAAGTATTATGTGTGATGAAAGTCTGTGTTCACACAAAAACCTTATATGCAAGTATTTAGAACAGCTCTCTCTCTCCCTCTTTTTTGGTAATTGTTCAAAACTGCAAATAGTCCTAAATGCCCATCAGCTGGAGACTGGATAAACAAATTGTATGTACATGTATACAATGGAATACTCTTTAGTAATGAAAAGGACTCAATTATCAAATCACAAAATAAAGTGGATGAATTTCAAATATATTATATTGAATGGAAGAAGCCAGACTAAAAAGGCTGTTTTGTTTTAATTGCATTTATATGGTATTGTGGAAATGGTAAAACTATAAGGATGGAGAACAGATTAGTAGTTTCTAGGTGTTGGGCTAGAATTTGGCTACAAGGGTATAAATAGCACTAGGGATTTTTATTTTATTATTTTTTAAGTTTTGGGGTACATGTGCGGATGTGCAAGTTTGTTATATACGTGTGCCATGATGGTTTGCTGCACCTATTAACCCATCGCTTAAGCCCAGCGTGCATTAGCTCTTTTTTCTAATGCTCTCCCCACAACCCTCTAGCCTCCCCTGACAGGCCCCAGTGTGTGTTGTTCCCTTCCCTGTGTCCATGTGTTCTCACTGTTCAGCTGCCACTTATAAGTGAGAACGTGTGGTGGTTGGTTTTCTGTTCCTGCATTAGTTTGCTGAGGATCACAGCTTCCAGCTTCATCCATGTCCCTGCAAAGACATGATCTTTTTTCTTTTTATGGCTGCATAGTATTCCTTGGTGTATATGTACTACATTTTCTTTATCCAGTCTATCATTGGTGGGCATTTGGGTTGATTCCATGTCTTTGCTATTGTGAATAAGCACTAGGGATTTTTTTTTTGTTTGATGGAACTATTTTGTTATTTAAAAATTTTTAATTATGGATACATATTAGTTCATATTTATGGGGACGTGATATTTTGATACAAGCATACTATGTGTTATAATCAAATCAGAGTAATTGAGGTATCATTTACCTCAAACATTTACCATTTCTTTGCGATAGGAATATTTCAATGCCATTTTTCAGTTATTTTAAAATATACAGTAAGTTATTGTTAACTATAGTTACCCTACCATGCTACTGAACACTAGATTTTATTCCTTCTATCTAGCTACATTTTCGTACCTATTTACCAGTCCCTATTTAACCCTCACTCCCCACTACCCCTCCCAGCCTCTGGTAACCATCATTCTATTTTATACCTCCATGAGTTCATTTTCTTTTTTATAGCTAGCACATTAGCACATATGAGTGAGAACATGTGATATTTGTCTTTCTGTGCTTGCCTTATTTCATTTAACATAATGTCTTCCAGTTCTATTCTTGTTGTTGCAAATGACAGTATTTCATTCTTATGACTAAATAATATTCATTTGTGTATATATACCACGTTTTCTTTATCCATTTATCCTTTGATGGGCAATTAGATTGATTCCATATCTTGGCTACTGTGAATAGTGCTGCAGTAAATGTGGGAGTTTACCATAAATGCAATAATCTGTCCCATGTTTACTACAGCACTATTAGATATCTCTTCCATATACTGATTTCCTTTCTTTTGGATGTAGACCCAGCATTGGGATTGATGAATCTTATGGTAGTTCTATTTTTAGTTTTTTACGAAACTGCCATACTGTTCTCCATAGTGGCTGTGCTAATTTACATTCCCACCACCAGTGTCTAGGGGCTCCCCTTTCTCCATATCCTCGTCAGCATCCTTCATTGCTTGTCATTTTGATGTAAGCCATTTTAACTGATGTGAGATGGTATCTCATTGTGGTTTTGATTTGCATTTCTTTGATGATTAATGATTTGAGTATTTTTTTCATATACCTGCTGGCCATTTGTATGTCTTCTTCTGAGAAGTGTCTATTGAGATCTTCTACCCATTTAAAAATGAGGGATTTTCCCCCTATTAAGTTGTGTGAACTCTTTATGTATTTTGGTCATTAATCTCATGTCAGATACTTAGTTTGCAAATATCTCACATTTTGTGGGTTGTCTCTTCACTTTGTTGATTGTTTCCTTTGCTGTGCAGAAGCTTTTTAGCTTGCTGTGGCCCCATCTGTCCATTTTTGCTTTGGCTGCTTGTGTTTTTGAGGTCTTACTCAGATAATCTTTGCAGAGACCAATATCCTGGAGTGTTTCCCCAACAGAACTGTTTTCATTGTATTTTGCTGGTTATACCACTGTATTCTTTTGTCAAAGCTCACAGAGGCATAGAGGGAATTTAAATTTAAAAAATTTAAAAAGTTAATATATTCTGCTGTTTTCCATGAGGAGTCAGCCATGAGCAACGTTTTATTTTTTTTGTCTTGTGTTTTATTTATTGTTTTAAGGAAAAAGAAAGAAATTATTTGTGCTCCTGACCTGCAAGGATATATTCCATTTATAGCTGTAGCTAACGATGGGTAAAAGCGCTGAAGCCTATCAGAGTGACTAATAATTTCTGTTTTTCTGTGTAGTATGTTTCCGTTTAAAAATCATGATTCACCTAGAGTTACCTTTTAGAAAGAACTGAAAAAAATTTTGAGGCTGGGTGTGGTAGCTTACGCCTGTAATCCCAGCACTTTGGGAGATCGAGGCGAGTGGATCATGAGGTCAAGAGATCCAGACCATCCTGGCCAACATGGTGAAACCCCGTCTCTACTAATTTTTGTATTTTTGTAAAAATTTTTGTAAAAATACAAAAATTAGCTGGGCATGGTGGCATGTGCTTATAGTTCCAGTTACTCAGGAGGCTGAGGCAGGAGAATTGCTTGAACCTGGGAGGTGGAGGTTGCAGTGAGCCGAGATTGCACCACTGCTTTCCAGCCTGGCAATAGAGTGAGACTCTGTCTCAAAAAAAAAAAAAAAAAAAAAAAAGGGGAGATTGGAGAAATTACCATGCTTCATGTATTATTATTATTATTTTTTAATTTGATCACTTGCGTTTATTCTATTCTTTTTTTTTTATTTTTTTGCACACAAAACAAACATTTTCTAAAAATACATGCAAACAAAAAGATGGATATCAAACGTATTAGGAAGGTTGCACATGGGAAGACGGGGAATAGAAATGGGGGTGGGAATTAAAGAAAATAAATGAGAGAGGGACTTTGTATGGATCAACGATAATAACTCAATACTCTATTTGACAAAGGAGAAGGAAGAGGAAGAAAAAGAAAGTGGGATAAAGGATCAGAAAGGGAGGAAAATAGAAAAAATTAGAGTATGACTCCAGGGTAGACCTGTTTTGTTGTTGCTGGGTTGGTTGGTTGGTCTGTTGTATTTTTCATATGTTTCGCCATGTTGGCCAGGCTGGTCTCGAACTCCTAGCCTTAAGTGATCAACCCGCCTCGGCCTCCCGGAGTGCTGGGACTACAGGCGTGAGCCACCACGTCCAGCCCCCACATTGCGTCTGGCCTCTGTGGTAGACCTCCCAGAGGGGGCGGCCGGGCAGAGGCGCTCCTCACTTCCCAGACGGGGTGGCCAGGCAGAGGCGCTCCTCACTTCCCACACGGGGCGGCCGGGCAGAGGCACTCCTCACATCCCAGACGATGGGCGGCTGGGCAGAGGCGCTCCACGCTTCCCAGACG
>NW_026652344.1:0-4071 GCF_009828535.3 Hylobates moloch | reverse complement strand
CAGAGGCGCTCCTCACTTCCCAGATGATGGGCGGCCGGGCAGAGGCGCTCCTCACTTCCCAGACGATGGGCGGCCGGGCAGAGGCGCTCCTCACATCCCAGACGGGGTGGCCAGGCAGAGATGCTCCTCACTTCCCAGACGATGGGCGGCGGCCGGTCAGAGGCTCTCCTCACTTCCCAGACGGGGCAGCGGCCGGGCAGAGGCGCTCCTCACTTCCCCGTCTTTCCCAGATGGAGCAGCTGGGCAGAGGCTCTCCTCACTTTCCAGACGGGGCGGCCGCCAGAGGCGCTCCTCACATCCCAGACGATGGGCGACCGGGCAGAGACGCTCCTTACTTCCTAGACGGGGCGGCGGCCGGGCAGAGGCGCTCCTCACTTCCCAGATGGGGCGGCCGGGCAGAGGCGCTCCTCACATCCCAGGCGATGGGCGGCTGGGCAGAGACGCTCCCCACCCCCCAGACGGGGCGGCGGCCGGGCAGAGGCTGCAATCCTAGCACCCTAGGAGGCCAAGGCAGGCGGCTGGGAGGCGGAGGCTGCAGCGAGCCAAGACCATGCCACCGCACTCCAGCCCGGGCAACACTGAGCACCGAGTGAGCGAGACTCCGTCTGCAGCCCCAGCACGTCGGGAGGCCGAGGCGGGCAGACCACCCGAGGTCAGGAGCTGGAGACCAGCCTGGCCAACATGGCGAAATCCCGCCTCCAGCCAAAGGACAAAAACCAGGCAGGAGTGGTGGCGCGTGCCCGCAATCCCAGGCAGCCCGCAGGCCGAGGCAGGAGAATTATGGGAGCTGGAGGCAGGGAGTCTGCAGCGAGCCAACTACACTCCAGCCTGGGCAACAGAGAGAAGAAAAGAGAGGAAGAAAGGAAGGAAGGAAGGAAGGAAGATTGCTTCATATATTATTTTTAAAATGGTATGGCAGTTTCTAAAAGTGAATAAAAGGTATGGTTCCCGAACAAAGACCAACTAAAAGAATGGGATGTGGATTTATAGACTTTTCACATAGTCATGGGATAGTTATAAAACTGATTTAACTGGGGCATAAAGAAATGCTAATTAAATGAGTTCATTTGAACAAAGCTAGACAATAACATGAAAAGGATAGTTCCCTTTCCATGTTTTCACCTGAAAGCTTAAAATGAAGTACAAACACACTCCTGAATAGCTTTGTGTAAAAACAGTAATGAAAACCAAGTGCAGATTAAAATAAATAATGGTAAAATTTGACAACATTCTGTGATGTGCTCAAAGTGATATTGAGGATCAAAGATCCCTTATTTAATTTAATCAATTAAAAAAAAAACACGCCAAAATAAAAACAAAAACCTACAAGAAACAATCAAAATTTCGCCCAAAACATTAGAACTAATCAATGAAACAGAAGCTGGATCTTTGCAAAGAACAATAAAACGGAAAACTTTATGGTGTCTTCAATGTGATCTAGAAACAAGAAAGAGGACAAAAAAACAGTGTTAATTGTTGAAAAGAGATCATAATGGTAGGTACAGGGCTCTCACAATTATAGGTAAGCACTGTATCTGCTGGTATATAAAATGCATCAGTGTGTAAGGAACGTTACAAATTTCAAGGAAAAGTTGGTAAATACTTTTTATTACTTACCCTTCCCTTGTCTTGTAGCTGGGTCAAATTTTTTCTAACCCTCTGCTGGGTCAAAATTTTCTTCCTCTGTTCTTCCTGTAAGAAATGTGGGAAGCCTGGCCATTGTACTCAGTGTGGCCTTCATTTTGGGGCTGATTTAGACCTGCTTTAACCTTCATTTCGGGGCTTATTGAGGGCACCTGTCAAACTGGCATAGCCAACAGACAAGGAAGTCCAGCTGAGATTGTTACTGAAACACCAGGGGTTCAGTCTAGGCCGTGCTGCTTGCTGCACAGAAGGCCAATCACTGAGACAACAATTATTGCCAAGGAAGAAGGCTTTAATTGAGTGCTGCAGCCAAGGAGATGGGAGATCAATCTCAGATTAATCTCTGAGTGACTAAAATTAGAGGTTTACATAGCAGGGAAGAACTGTAACAATGTGTAAGAAAACAGGAACTAGGGAGGAATAAAGGAGCAATCATGGTGAATGAGGGGTCCAGCATTTCATTGTCTGGATGTGGTGATCTGGTCAGTTTCAGTTCTTTGATATTTTGTTGAGATGCCTGAGGAGGGAACTCAGATAAAACAAATGCAAGTTTCAAACTTTAAGACCAGAAGAGCCCATTTCTATGTTTATCCAAAAGAACCGTCTATGGGACTGTTGGGTTGATTTCAAGAATGCCCTGTCCCAGTAGATGAGCTGCCCAAGTTGCTGACTCACAGAATTGGGTGCTAAATAAAATGGTTGTAGTTTCAAGCCATGAAGTTTTGGGGTGATCTGTTATGCAGCAAAAAGCTAACTGATATGGTAGATATTGCCAGTTTTCCAAAGTGACTGTGCCAATCTACCTTCTCAGCAGCACTGTGTGCTACAGCCCATTACTGTGCCTGTTCTTCAATACCTAGTATTGTCAGGGTTTTGTTTTTTTTTTGTTTGAGGCAGAGTCTCTGTCACCCAGGCTGGAGTGCAGTGGCATGATCTTGGCTCACTGCAACCTCTGCCTCCCAGGTTTCAGTGATTCTCCTGCTTCAGCCTCCTGAGTAGCTAGGATTACAGGTGTCTGCCATCATACCTGGCTAATTTTTATATTTTTAGTAGAGACAGGGTTTCACCATGTTGGCCAAGCTGGTCTCGAACTCCTGACCTCAGGTGATCCATCTGCCTCGGCCTCCTAAAGTATTGGGATGACAGGCATGAGCCACTGTGCCTGGCCAGGTAATTTTTTTTTTTAATTAAAAAAAACTAGCCATTCTTGAGAGTAGTTAGTGACATTGTATTGTGTGGTTTTAATATGTTTTCCTGATGACTAGTAAAGTTGGGTGCATTTTAATATATTTATTGTCAATTTGGATAGCCTCTCAAAGTAAAGTGTTTACTGAAAGCTTTGTCAGTTTTCCTGTTATCTGCCCTTTTCCTATTCCTATATAAGGGCTTTTTCTCTATTCTGCATGAGAGTCCTTTTGGAATATAGTATTGTAAATTTTCTGTGGAAAAATGGTGTTAAAGTTCTAAAATATTGACTTAAAACATAATTTTGGAGCATATTCAATTCGGTGTTGAAGAGTGAATCTATTTTGTTCTATGGAGAGAGTTTCGGCACTTCTGACTGATGCTGTGATTTAAAAACATTTATTTTAGTTGTGTTGCTGGTAATATATTGCTTGACAATGTCCTTCTCGCTAAGATAGTATATCAGATAAAATGCCTTTTAATTTTTCTGGAAATGTAAAACTTCTCTATTTGATAACCATTAGTTTATAAGAGGTTCTTTGCTTATGTCAGTTTGACCAAATGCCAAGTAATTTTAAAAAACAAGTGGGCAGAAAACTCTAACAACCAACAAACAAATCTGCTAAAAAAAACCCAAAATGTCAAAAGCCAGTTTTCATTAAAAAGTATTCAGATGTCTGTTTTCATGTCTAGCCTAAGTTATTACATATTTTATTATTGCGATTCTATTTGCTTGTTAAGCAAGAAATGTGCAAACATGTTATTTATTCGTGCCATTGGAACTTAATTATTTTCAGCTTTGCTTTCTATGCAATATTTTCTTTGACTTCAGTGTTTCATTTAAGTCTTTTATTTTCCATTTTGGACATTTATTGTGGTATTCTTTTTTTGAGGTAGTATGAGAGAACAAGAACTTTTCTAAAAAAGCATAAAAAAAGTAAATGTTAAGACTGTTTACAGATTGCTTCAAGTTCCATGTTACTTGTGGATTACAAAGTGGGAACATTGAACTTCAAAGCACATCTGGCTGCTGTTACGAAATCAGAAAATAGATTGCTTATTTCCCCCAAATAGACTCAAGAACATGCTTTACCATGAATAATTCCCATTGCATATTAAAATTGGTTATGAGACAAACTCAGTGTATTGTAAATGAATAACAACATAATTCACTGTTGTTTACAGTGTTCATTGTTGCTTTAAAAAATTAGAATAGACATTTTCTATTTATTTGTCAACTTG
>NW_026652343.1:342470-411794 GCF_009828535.3 Hylobates moloch | reverse complement strand
CCTCAGCCTCCAAGTAGCTGGGATTACAGGCATGTGCCACCACGCCCAGCTAATTTTTTATATTTTTAGTAGAGACAAAGTTTCACCGTGTTAGCCAGGATGGTCTCGATCTCCTGATCTTGTGATCTGCCCACCTCAGCCTCCCAAAGTGCTGTGATTACAGGCATGAGCCACCACGCCCAGCCTGGGCTGGAATTTTAACACATTTCTGTAACTTCAAATTCAATATGTTTGTGCTACTCCATGCTGCCTCTTTCCCACTCTGCACTGATTTTCTCTTTTCTTTGCCGGGAAGTCTCTACTGCACCTACTCTGCTCAATGATGTAATTGCCCTAATCTATACAAGAGTTAAGTAATGGACTTCTCCGGGCTTTCATCTAGTGTTTAAGAGAATTAATTTCCATGTCTGGGTGGCATGCAACTGTCTGTATGCAACTGCAGCTCAGGGCTCTCCTCTCTTCATCTCTGCAAGCCCAGTGCCAAGCCAGCTCAATGCCTGGTACACAGGTGACACTGAAGTCACGTTTGTGGAAGGAACTCATAAACATTTGAACTCTACTCCCTAAAGACATTTACTTCAATTGTCAGGGCTTCTGACTGTGGCACATTTAACCAAAGGTGATTATGTGTCCTGAGACACAAAATATACAAATATATCCTCCAAATGTCTGTATCTGTCTCTGAACATACACACACATATCATAATGATAATAATTGATAATATATTATCTGGTTTCTGCTACAATAAAAAATACTCCTTTAATTTTATTTCACAGAAGAGAAAGATGGCATGCCTCTCCCTTCTCTTAAACGAAGAGTTGTTCCCCACCTCCTGGATTCTCTCCCTCCTTGCCTTCACCTGCAGAACCCTGAGAGTGCCACACTCGGCGTCCCACATCCTCCCCCATTCACTACATACCCCGTTACACCTGCCCCCTGTCTCCACTGCTCTCCTGAGTCAGTTTTCACACCAGTCACTTGTCATCTCCCAAATGCCAAAGCCAGAAGCTAACTTTCTTCCTTTTTCCACAGACTACGAAGTCAACCATATTTTATCAATATTATTAAAATGGAATTCAAATTACATTTGCTTTTCAAAAAGGCAGGCCTTTAAAAATTTCCTCATAAAGATGTAAAGTGTGATCTTTCTGAAGTTAATCAGAGAAAGCAGTTGTATTTAGAAATGACTTTCGTTACCTATTAAAGATCAGTTAAAAAACTGAAAAGTCACCAAATAATATTTCACTTTCAAAAAAGTGAAAATGTATGGCATGAAAGGAAAATGACAGTTTATATTGGCAGCTGGTCTTGGTTTTATATTCTAAAAGATTATTAGCTTATTAGAGTTCCAACCTCAGAATCTGACATAAGGACTATGTGAAACTGACCACAATTGCTCAATAAGTACAACCGGGGACTTTAAGTTGTGTCTTCCTTATTCAAAAAAGCTTCAAATTTGACATTTCACACACACACAAAATCACAACTTTTAGTTTCTTCCTGAGAAAAGCCCAAGATAATTAAAGAATAGAATGTCCAACACTGGGTCAAAAATATAAAACAAAACCCAACTTGAACAGTTAAATTGTTTATTCTGCAGAACTGTCCCTCCTCTCCTAGCTCTGCAGTGTTAACTGGCATCATTACTGAAAAGACAGTTCTTTTCTCCCAATTAAATCTGCTTTTAAATATGCTGTAAGTCAGCTGGCTGTGGGAAGATACACCGCTCCTGACTTTCAGAGTGCTGTCTGCTGGTCGGGAGTAAAGAATGACACTTTCCAGAAGAAAAATGTAAATGACATAAGCAGCTCCACAAGAACAATGAGCGCACACCGCACTCTTTAAAAGGGAGAGCGTTGTAGGATAATTTGATTTGTTTCAAATCTGAAAATAATGAGAGCAAATTAAAGTGTCAAAAATTGAACATGTTAATGGGCTCTTCAGGGTGAGGAAAAGGACCAGGTAGCTAATATGCCCATTGAATGGCACTTGTGACAGTACAGGGCTTTCCTGTGAGTTTGGGGAAAAAGAGTAGTCAATGCTATTTTAATAATATGTATGAACATAATTCAGCTCAAGCCACTCCTTAACTTGTAAAACCATGCATTAAGGAATTATGTGTAGTCTTACCAAAGTTTTCTCTTGTAGTTCTGAGTCAATTAAACAAGAATAAAGTGACGGCAGATACATGCCTTTTAATAATGAATAAATGAAACACAAGTTCATTTCAATTATAAAGTGGTTAAAAGGTTTTTTAATAAAGGAAAACTTTATTGGAAGAGAAAAATACTAGGTCACAATGATAAAAACAATTTTTTTAAAATTTTTCCCAGAATACATGGTATATAACAGAGAGAGGCTTTCAGATGTATTACTGTAGCAAGACCAGACGTCTTTCTAGCGATTTCTGCTCTCGCCTTTGGCCCATTTCTTAGCCAGCTCCATTCCGGCAACCCAAGAGCTGTTACCTTACTACCCTTTTCCCAACAGGCTGTCTAAGCATACAAACTGGTCTTCAGCTTATAGCTCAGAATAATGGTACTCTAAGTTCGTACCAGAGAATACAATTTCAAACTCTACTTTCCCATCTTTATCAAAATTCCATTTATGAGACATTTGGAAAAATCCACTTGCAAATCAAGACAGAATCATCAGCAGTATAAAAGTCACCCTTCTGAATCGTGGTCCTGGAAACACTGTCCTAGCAGAGTGGACTGCAGAGACACATTCTCTTACACATTTTCTGTCATGCAGCTTGTAGAGTGGCGTTCTTGCTCCCTTTTAGAGAGTTTCAAAGCAGTTCTCACTGAGTTGAAATTTAATGTGTCTGACACATATTCTGCCTCATTCTGTGTTGTGAAGCCTTGGTAACATACTAGTAGTGCCTGGCCTTTTCACCAATCATCATGAGGTCTATGAGCACGTTCTTCTGGGCCTGCCCTACATGAAGGGGCAGACAGTAAATGGATCTTGTCCTTGGTTCTGTCCGTAGGTTCACCCACGTGTCCTCTGGGAATTGGGAAGCTTGAATGCTATAGTGTTCTGTTACTTAAAATAAACTGGATTGAATCATATGTAAGCAAAAAGAGGGTTGATTAAAGTTTTGCCCTATATAAATATAAAATTGGGGTTGGTAGAGTTGTGGATTTTAAGGGCCTTGGGTACAGTCTGTGGCCGTGAAACAAGGAACCAGATGAACCTCTGCTGGGTGAAACGCAGAGAGGGGCCTTGCGAGCTGCAAGCTCTGCAAAGCTGAGTTTTAACAAGAAGAAAAAGCCAGAGTATTTATACTAAAGATGCTGCCAAGAAGAAGTCACCCTGGGAAACTGCGGGAAACTGCTCAAGTGGGGTGATGGGTAGACGGCGGATCTGTGTACTCTTCTCCGTACTTTTGTGTATGTTTAAAAGCTTCCATAATAAAAAGTCAAAACATTGAAAAAAGAAAAAAAGTCGCACTTAAAAAAAAATGAGGTCATCATATCCTTTCCTTCATGAGGCTTGAATTTACTATCCTACTTTAGAGAAAACAGATGATTCATTCGCCACACAGTGGGGAAGAGGGATGAGGGAGGGTTTACCCCATGAATGTTTTGAACACAGAATGAAGAGACCAGGGGGGTAGGATGTGCATATTTTGACTGAAGGAGAAGATAACTAGAAAAGGAAGGCCTATTTTTATTTTTATTGAGGTATAATTTACATACAATCCAATTCAATGTTTTTTTTTCATGGTAATGGTCTGTTTTCCATTTAAAACATGTAAGATGATTTTTAAATGTGTGTCATAAAATATTTGTTAAGTTATAAAATCTTGACGTAAACCTCTCTTCCCCTGGCTGCTTGGTCCTTCAGACAGACGTGATGCCTGAGCTGGACTACAGTGAAGAGACACTAATTATAAAGGTGAAATAAGGGTGACTCTCATTTAAACCTTAATTACCTTCTTAATAATGCCCACATTTGTTTAAGCAGCATTACTCCAATTCAGTCTATTAACTGGGCTGATAATATTTCTGATGAGTAGGTCTCCTTTTGCCATGTAAATTGACACCGAAACAGTAAATGTTTTTTTTTCTACTACTGCTAAATGAAGGCTAAGGTAAAATACAAATAAAGCAGTAAAATCTCGCTGTATTTTCATGTGAGATTTACAGACTTATTTTTTTAATCATAGTGTAAATGACTAGGACAAAGCAAGAGGATCAAGCCCTGTCATCCCCGTAAGGAGCGATAAATCTGGGGCTACCGAAAGTGACACAGTGGCAGCGTGACATTTTTACTGGGTGGTCTCATGGGCTATTTACAGAGGCCACTATGGTTTCTGTTTTATTATTATTTTTAAATAGGCTAAATCTACTAACAAAAGTAACTAGTCTTCTTCAACTGAAATGCCACTCAAGATTTCTTTTAAAGCGATTTCTTCATTCAGACCTACCCAGGATGAATAACAAACCATAAAAAAAGTTTTATTAGTGATTCTACAGTCATGGAAAACGGGTTATGCTGCAGATCTAAAGCCAGAGCCGCAGTTACTACTGCAGAGTCCACTAATGCATTCACAACACAACTGTATAATTTTTTTTCCTCTATGGCTTATGTTCGTTTTTCAGTTTTTTTTCCACATCCAAGCAACACTTATTTTTTGTTCAGGTTTTCAGTTTTTTTTCACATTCCAAGCAACACTTATAAAAAAAAAAAACCCCTGATAATTCTATCTCTTTTGTGATACTGATGTGAAGGTTTTTACCCAATACATATGTTACTCTTCACATAAGGCAAAATTCCTTTCACGTGAAAACTTTTTAGTTGTTGTTGCGACAAACCACACGCATAAGAAATTGCATTTTCATATGAGCTATTGCTATAGTACTTATTAGGCTACTGATTCGACATAAAAGGCAAAAATACTGTGGCCACTATATAAAGCAAGAGTTTTTCTTATTTGTTATTCTCCAAGTACGAAAATTTTCACTTTTTCTCTTTCCTTCTCTCTCTCACCTATTTTGAGTCCTTTAAAATTCCTAAAGGACTTCCTTTAAAGGTCTTAAAAATGCACTTTTTAAAAAGTTAATGTTTCCTGGTCTTAACAGAGGTTCCAGGAAAAGAAATCATGTTATTTCAAGACTTTGATGATCTAAGGAAGCCGGAATCTCCTAACGCACCTCATTCATGTTTTCCTAGTCACACAAAAGACCATCCTGACATTACCCACGTCTCCTCTTAAAGGGGCCAGTCTATTTCTGCTCAGGAAATTCAAAGCACGTTTCCCCCCTTTGTGGCTCTAGACAGCTTCACTTGTGAACAAGTTCTTATCTCGGGTGGTAGAAATCTAGGATCAAATTCAAGAACCACAGCTAGGATTTTGCAAGATCATAGAGGAATTTCCTTGTCTGGCCAGGAGGATAAGCACTCGAACTTGAGTTCAGTCTCTGCAGAACAGACTGTTAACTGTTAAATCCTCACAGACCACCCCACTTCGGCGCAAGCCCAGCGAAGAGGGAGGACCCATAAGCCATTCATTTAAATTTCGATTTTCTTACAAAGACTAATCATTCACACATGCCATCCCCTGAGCCTGCAGTATCATTTCCAGTCCCCTCCACCAAACTGTGTATTTCTCCTCCATGAAAACTGAAGATTCATTTCTTCCATGACATATTTCAAATACAGATTAAACTATTTCGCATTGTCATTATATTCCCTATATGATAACATATTTATAGATCTCTTCCTATTGTGAATTTATCTAACTTTTTTTTTCATTTTAGGCTCTGAACTTCACCAGAGCAACAGCCTTTGCCCCGCCATTATTTGTTAAGCAGTCTCTGAAATGCTTGGTAAAGTGTTATTTACACTACAGTAATGAGCATTTACTGGTAACATCAACCAACTCTATAAAGAGCAAGTTGCCTTTCATTTAAAACAGTTGGGGTGATCCCACTAAAATTCTCAGATTTTTTTCCCCCTTAAGCTATATTTCCTCTCATTCTGTCCCTAGAGAAAAATAACTGAGTTTTACCCAGTCTGCTCCCTTGAGTGTCAGAAGTGGCCTCCCTTCTTGTTTTTTAATACATCTATCAGTGCCCTTTTTTCATGATCTAGAGGGCTGGCCACCACTGTTGCTCTCTCCCTTTTGCTAAGTCCCTTTCAGTATCTACACTGGCATGTTGTCTTTACCCGTCTGCCCTTCAAGAAATTGGCCACATTTCTTTTGTTTGTTTGTTTTAAGAGATGGGGGTCTCACTATGTTGCCCAGGCGGTGACTTACAGGCATGATCATAGCACCCTATAGCCTGGACCTCCTGGGCTCAAGTGATCTTCCCACATCAGCCTCCCAAGAAGCTGGAACTACAGAGGTGCACCACTGCACCTGGCTGTTTTTGTTTTTGTTGGCCACATTTCTCAAGTGTTTGACTCCAGAAGGGAGGCCACTTCTGACACTCGAGGGAGCAGACCGGGTAAAACTCAGTTATTTTTTTCTGCAAGGTCAGCAATGATTCTCTTATTGATGATCCAGTGGCCTTTTCCACAACTCTATTCTCCTGGACCTCTCTGTTGTACTGGGCACTATTAGAACACTCTTCTTCCAGAAATCCTTCCCTTTGACACCACCATGTCATGCTGTCCTCCTCCTCCTTCCCACATGCTTTCTGCTCCTCCTCCTCCTCCTCCTCCTCTTCTCTCTCACTTGTGGATATTTCCCTAACTAGGTTCTTACCTCTCTAGCCTTCTTTTTATACACTGTGTCCTTTGGTTCATTACTTCCATAAGTTAATGGAAGTATTTCTATAATCTGGGCATATAGCATGTACCAGACGTGGTACTAAACATTACCCTCAAAATGCATCTAATCTAATGTGTACGGCAAGCTTATAAAGGAAATATTACAATACCACATGAATACTGCTAAAAAGTCTTACCGAGCATTGTGACTGAACACAGGAGGAAAGCAACAAATGCCGGGGAAGGTTTATACAGTGAGAACTTCCTCGAGGAGGTAACGTGGGAGCTGGAGGGTTTCCCAGGAGAGGAGAGTGGTCCTGGGGAGTGAATCGCAGAGGGAAAGGCATGGCGGCATAGACCTGCAATGCGTGTTGGCTACACCGAAGGCATGGCCAAGCAGAGGGGTGGCATTGAACCAGGAGAGGCTGCCTGGGTTGCATCTCAAACTTATCAAGTCCAAGACCAAACTCAAGGGCCTTGTGTGCCAGGAGGACTATAGATTTTACCCTGTAGGAATGGGAACCACAAAAGGGCCTAAGATGATCAGATTTACAATACAGGATGAACGTTCAGGTGACAATGTGGAAAATGGTGGCAGGGAGGCCTGCTAGGGACAATTAACAGAGTCTTGGCAAGACATAGGTGAATCTATGGGACAGGACAGAGGCAAGGATGAGTTTCCACTCAGCCCTCTCTGTATACAGGAGAAAACCAGGCCCAGAAAAATACACCTGTAAGCTTCATGATTGTTTGTAAAATGGCCAGGAATACAGAATGAGGCTTAGGATATTAAATTTTCGGTCAATGAGAAATGCTTTAGAAACTCTAAAAATGAAAAGAATAAAAAAGCACAATTTTACAGACTGTGTAACCAAACATCCAAGAAAATCTGTCTCAGGAGTTCACTCTGCCACGGCTGGGAGGCCATTAGGAGGCCATGCAGTATCACGTGGGAGATGAGCTTGATTTGGACAAGAGAGGGCGAGAAATGATGGGCCCAGGGGAATGCATGTGCCGGGGTGGCAGCAGAGCCACAAGACAGGTTGCAGGGCTTGGTCATGCAACGAATGTGCCATGTGCAAGAAGGAAGTTTAAAGAATGACTCTGAGGCTTTCAGAATAGGTGGCTTGGGTGCTGTCATTAACTAAGACAGAGAACACAGTAGAATTAAAATATACAGAAAGGAAGGGGAAGAATAAGTTTCTGCATGACACGGATTCAACAGGAATGATGATGCCAATGGCTTGACCATTAGAGTATGGTGTCAAAAAAGAAATCATGGAAGGAACAGTTTTGGGGAAGTAAGATCATGAGTTCCATTTTAGAGTCACTGAGTTTGAATGCATATCACGACATCCAGCTCTCCTGCCTGATATGGGCAACAGAAACACTAGCTCTAACTAGGGCTTGCCTGGTGATGACTCCTACACTCATCTCCATACCCAGCATCGCAGAAGTCCTCTAATTTGACATCTCCAACTGTCTCTCTTATGTGTGTATATGGTGGCCTCACCATCATCTCAAACTTACCAAGTCCAAGACCAAACTCATAATTTTCCCCCTCAACCAGCTTCCCTTCCAACTGTCCTGCTGATTAATGACAAAGTCATTCATTAAATTACCCAGTTCCTGGTTTTAAATCTCACAATCATTTGTAAGCCCCACTCTCTCTGTTCTCCCTCCTAGTTAGTTGCCCACATTCCTTCAACTTCTTTTTTTCGAGACGGAGTCTTGCTCTGTTGCCCAGGCTGTCACTGCAACCTCTGCCTCCTGGCTTCAAGCAATTCTCCTGCCTCAGCCTCCTGAGTAGCTGGGATTACAGGCACCCGCCACCACACCTGGCTAATTTTTATATTTTTAGTAGAGATGGAGTTTTGCCATGTTGGCCAGGCTGGTCTTGAACTCCTGACCTCAGGTGATCTGCCCACCTCGGCCTCCCAAAATGCTGGGATTACAGGCATAAGCCACTGAACCTGGCCTAACTTCTATTTGAAATGACTCCACTCTATGTCCTGATTTCTGCACACCTGGATTCCAGACTCTTTCCCAGTTGTATCCTCCTGTATCCTGGCATGTAGGATGTGTCAAGGTTAGCATCCTGCACCCTGCATCCTTATCCTGTCAAGGTTAAAATTTCTTCCCTGGCTCTGAATCCCTTCCTAAACTAGCTTCATGTATCCATTTGGACTTCTTTCTTACTGTGCTCAATATACGGGAATCCCCATTTATCTGTGGTTTTATTTTCCATAGTTTCAGTTACCCGTGGTCAACTGTGGTCTAAAAAGAGGTGAGTACAACTACAGACAAGAATATATTTTGTGAGAGAGGAGAGAAAGAGAGAGAAAGACCACATAATTTTTATCACAGTATATTGTTGTAATTGTTCTATTTTATTATTGTTGCTAATCTCTTATAGTGCCTAATTTAAATTAAACTTCATAATAAATGTATTAGTCCATTCTCATGCTGCTAATAAAGACATACCCAAGACTGGGTAATTTATAAAGGAAAGAGGCTTAAGGGACTCACAGTTCCACATGGCTGGGGAGGCCTCATAATCATGGTGGAAGGTGAATGAGGAGCAAAGGCACATCTTACATAGAGGCAGGCAGAAAGAGAGCATGTGTAGGGGAACTGCCCTTTATAAAACCATCAGATCTTGTGAGACTTATTCACTATCACAAGAACAGAATGGGAAAAACTCACCCCCATGATTCAATTACCCCCCTTCCAGTCCCTCCCATGACACGTGGGGATTATTACAATTCAAGGTGAGATTTGGGTGGGGACACAGAGCCAAACCATACCAGTAAGTATGTATATACAGGAAAAACATATGATACATCAGGTTCATTGCTATCTGTAGTTTCAAGCAACCACTGGGATCTTGGAATGGAACCCCTGTGCATAAGAGGGGGTTGCCGTCCTAACTCAAAGCTGTCATGCTAGCTCCAATGTGCAGGCACTATGCTGTGGCTTTAACAGCTTTACTGACTTTCACAACGTCCCTCTGAGGTAGAAACCTCACCTTATAAGAAACAGCGAAGGGCTGGCCACAGTGGCTCACACTTTGGGAGGCTGAGGCGGGTGGATGACAAGGTCAGGAGTTCAAGACCAGCTTGGCCAATGTGCTGAAACCCTGTCTCTACTAAAACTACAAAAATTAGCCAGGCGTAGTTGCAGGTGCCTATAATCCCAGCTACTTGGGAGGCTGAGACAGGAGAATCACTTGAACCTGGGAGGCGAAGGTTGCAGTGATCCAAGATCGTGCCACTGCACTCCAGCCTGGGCAACAGAGTGAGACTCCATCTCAAAAAAAAGAAGGAAAAAAAAAAAGAAAGCTAAGGTTCCTAGAGGCTACTCAAGGCTACCCAGCTGCGAAGTCTTGCAGACAGGAAATGGCCCAGGTCCCTCTGCCTCTCGGCCTCCACCTTTTGCCACCAACAGGCCCAGCTCCACACATTGCCCTGTGAGCTCTGTGGGTCTTATCTTCATCATATCTAGAATGCCGTTCTCCTGCTATTACTTCCATCCTTCAAAAGCCTTCTTTGTCCCCAAATGCTCTGGATTTACTATTAAGATATTTAGACTTTAACGAATTAAAATGTATAAGAAAAAGAAAAACAAGTTTTTGTGTCACAGATTCAACAGTCGTAATGATTCCAATGGCTTCCGTATTAGAGTATGGAGCCAAAACGACAGAGTATTACATAAAGCGATGAGTTGAATTATATCCTCCAGAAAGACATGTTGAAGTCCTAATCCCCATTACCTCAGAACGTGGCCTTATTTGGAAATAGGATCCTTGCAGACATAATCGAACGAGGTCACCCTGGAGTAGAGTGGGCTCTTAATCCAGTATGACGGGTGTCCTCACAACAAGAGACGCACAGGAAGAGGTTGGCCCTGCGACGACAGGGCCACAGATGGGAGTGATCATCTACAAGCCATGGATACCAAGGATTGCTGGGAAACATCAGAAGCTGAAAGAGACAAGGAAAGATTCCTCCCTAGAGCCTTCAGAGGGAGCGCAGCCCTGCCCACACCTTGACTTCGGACTTGTGGCCTCTAGAACTGTGAGATAATAGCTTCTCGTTGTTTCAGCCCACCCAGTTTTTGGTTCTTTGTTACGGCAGCACTAGGAAACAAATACACATGGGAAGAAACGTCCCTTGCTTTCCACATTTTCTCTTCTAAAATGTGTAAAATACACACACGCACACAAACATTTCTTTCAACTACCCAGTCCCACTAGACCTCATTTTACCCATGTGCGGGCCAACAGTCCACTCATTATGAGACAATCTGGAAAATGGCATTAGGGTATTACTATGTTATATTTATCTATCGGTATTTTTTTAATTTTGTGTGTGTACATGGTCATATCAGATCATTAAGGAAGCCACTCCAACAGAATGATGGCTCCTTCTTAGCTGATGAAAGAGATACTGCTTGAGGTGCAGAGGTGGAGATCCTCAGGTGAGCCTGCCTCTCACACCCCACATTCACATGATGGATAGAAATCACCCATGCCAGATAAAGTGTTTTTCTTTTTTTAACCTTAGGATTCTGTGATATCCGGAGCCAATACTCATGAAGGAAGAAGTTTAAAACTTTTCATTTAAACCACTTAGAATGAGAGGATTTACAAAGATCCTGTTTAATGTTCAGCTGACACATTGTCAAAAACATTTATCATGCAACCTTTTGAAGTTTCTTCCACTCCCTTCTAGTTATTAAAGCTTGGATTGCAGTTAGTTATCAACAACAAAGCACACACGTGATGGTGTTTTTAGAGTCAGCCTTTCAGTTTGATTTCTGAACTACTAAGCAAAATTCAGTTTTCCTGATCAGAAAAATGATTAGTGACCTACTTTTCATGCTGAATGCACAAAACCACTGATTTCTGAAATCACTTCTATATGGACCTAGAGATAATACAAGGGACATGGAAATTTCATTTGTATCATAATGCTCCAAACTGCAAGAATTTTCAGATGTAAGAATCTGCCACTTCAAGTGAGGCTGTAATTCTTTCAGTGCAAATGAGGAAATAGTGACCTACATTATTGAGAAGATTCCTCTGGCAACTTAATTCCTAATATAAATTTCTTCAGATTGAGAATAAGCTTCACTTCATGTTTTGGCAAGAGGAATAAAACTCTTTCTGAATAATTCAAGTGAATACTATTTTTTGAGTCTGTACAATGTATTAGAAGGTACAGAGTTGGGTAAGACATAGTCTCACCTTTTACGGCACTTACATTATCATAGAAAGTATGTGATAAGGACAAAAAGCAGGAGAGCATGGTGAGTGTGTTAAGTGTTCAATCGAGAGAACAAAAAGAAAAAGGAAGGACAGAAGAAGACGTTCAATGACACCACAAGGAAGCAGGCAGATAAATCCAGAATGTGGGACATTCTACAGGACAACTGACCTGGTTTCTGCAAGAAGTCAATGACATGAGAAAAAAGTAAGGAAGGGTCTGCTTTAGATTTGAAAAGACACGAGAGCTGTAACAATCAAATGTAATGTTTGGATCCTGATTCAGACAAATCAACTGTAAAATGGCATTTTAAAGTTAATTTGGGATACTTAGTTATGAAGTAAGTATTAGATGATACTAAAAGATACTTGTTCACTGTCTTAGGTATGACAATGGCACTGTGACTGTGTAAGACAATGCCCATGGTTTCTGAGAGGCATTCTGAAATACACAGTGTAAAACGACTTGATGTCTGGAATTTGCTTTAAAATATTTTAGCAAAGAATGAGGGGGAAAAGACAAAGTAAATGTGGCCAAATCTTGATAGTTACTGAAGGTAGGCGACAGGTACACGGGAGTTCATAGTACTATTATCTCTACTTTTGGGTATGTTTGAAAATTTTCATAATAAAACTAAAAAAGAAACAAACATTTTATGTACAGTAAAATGATATGAGAAAAACACAAAGAGATTGGGAACGTGTTCAGGAAGGAAGTAGTATTGGGAAAAGCCTTGAATAATAGCTACAGTTCTGACAGGCCTAAGGTGGAAAGGGGAAAGAATTGTCTGCCAAAGAAGTTGCATTTGCGAAAGTAAATACAAGGAAAATGGGGGTGTGCTCAACAAAGGGTGTGCAGTCCCTGGAGCAGGACCTGGAATATGTGAAGGGGAGGCAGACCTGAAAAGAGGAGGCCAGAGCACAGTGAACTTCAGAGCACAGGCTTTAGTTACACTTAACTTGGTGAAAAGGAGAGGGGCTTTTGTGCAATGCCTAGAATCAAGAAAGATACACACAGTTACTTCCTAGACATTTACAACATGTGTCCCAGGTTTAACAGGTTCAAAACTGGACATCTTATCAGTTTTCCCACTTTATTTCCCTCTCCTTCCACTCACCCCTTTGCCTCAATCTAATTATGTTCCTATATATTCAGATCTAGATTAATGGAACCCATATTCACCTAGTTATCCAAATCAGAAACTGCGAGGACACCCTTGAATTTTCTTTGCCATCTAACCATTTACCAGCCTTCCAAATATCTCTCCTCTTCAGCCCTATGGCTATTGTCCTTGTCTCTTTTCCTCTGGACGATGACTACACTCATAGATCTCTTCGTTCCAATTCATTATTGCCAGAGCAATATTCCCCATCATCTTCAAGTTTCTCTACCTCACTGCACAGTACCACTACCACCCACATGATCCATCAAATTATCCAAGGCAAAAACTCAGATCTCTTTGACAACTTGCTTCTATTCCACCTGTTCCCTTCCAAAGACTCCTGTTTATTTGCCACTAACCCCTGTGGATTCAATCTCTTTTAATTTGGTCCACTTCATGCCATTTTTACTGACATTCTCTGATTATATTGTCAGAGCCCCCTTTCTGGTCTCCATCCATTCCTCTGGGCTCCCCTCGGTCTCATCTTCATACAAGCAGCCACTTACTTTGGAAGCCATTATTTAGGAGTTATCATTGAATCCCTTCTTTTCCTCACTTTACCCTGCCACATTCAATTTTCACTAGGAGTAGGGCAGGATGAATAGAAAATTATGTCTTTAAAGAAAAACCTTAAAAACATGCATAACCTACCCACTTCTCTCCATCTCTAGTACCACCTCCTTGGTCCAAGTCATGGCCATCTTTTACCTAAATATGACTCAATAGCATAGTAGTCTCCATCTCCCTCCCATACATTCTACATGTCAGGTCTGTCCATTCATCTCTCTTACCTGCTCAAAGTTCTCCAATGACTTACAATTACACTTATCTAAGCTCCTTACCATGCTTAGAAGGCCCTATAAGGTGTAGCTTCCACATGCCTCTCAGGCTTCTCCTTGTACCAGTCTCCACTTTGGTCCAGCCACACTTGCCTTCCTACTATTCTCTGAACCTTACAAATTCATTACCATTAGCACTTCCCTTCTTTCATCTTTAGTCTTTCTGATTAAAGTTTCTTGTCAGGAATGTATAAGCATTTTCTTCTCACACTAGCAGTATATAAGGAATAGAAAATATGTGTTTTACAAAGAAAAACTCTTAATATTGTTTTAACACCTTTCAAAGTAACTTTAAGAGACAATGTGCAAGGTGAATCAGAACTTCATGTACTGTTTAAGAACTGGTGTGATTCCGAACACCCAGCATACTTAACAGAGGAATGCAAATAGTCAAAAATATATTATTAAGCACAAACCAAGACTGGTTCTTGGCAGTGTAGCCAACATTTTAACAGTGTAGTTTAAAATGTGTTCAACCTTAACCTTTCATCTAAGGCTTTCCTTTGCTAATGAATCATGCCTGTAACTAAAACGCTAAGGTTAGCATGGCTTCTTTGAAATGAACCACCACAAACCAAACATCTAAAGCTTAAGATATAGTGTTTCTTTTCAAAACTGACACCTCCCCCCCCAACCACTTTTTTTTTGTATTACATGACCAGTCTTCTTGAAATAATTGTGGTCTAGGAAATCTGACTTTTAAAATTAATTCTAAAAAATTCTATTTCCCCATTGATGTACTGTTAGTATGGTTTGTCAGTCCACTGAAATGCTAAGTGCATTTGATCTCCCACTAAGGGATCAAATCCTATTTTAGGACCTAATATCAATTTTAAAAATTTATGTTTTACTTCAGATTATAAAATAATACAGGCTAATTGAAGAAAAATGGAAAAGCATCAAGAGGGAAAAAAATTTCCATAATTCCTGCACTCAGATATAACCACTATTAGCACAGTGCCTTCTTTCCACGTCTTTTTCCTATTCATATGACACTGGCATGTTGGCTCTGTAGGGCTCCCTGAGTGTAATCACAGAAGCTTCTCTCTCTCATCTCCCACTGTTCCTTTAATCCGGCTTAGTGGAGGCAGTTCTTCTCTTGCCCCTTGGTGAAAATTCAGAAGGGTTTCTTGATTTTTCAGGTCACTCTAGTCCTACAGTCACTTTAAATTGCACACAAAGTTTTAATCCATTTAGATCGTTCCCAACCAAAATTTAAATGGTTCCTAAGAGCAATCTGATGTAAGGCAAGACATATCTAAAGGATTCCAGAACACCATTATTTGACCTATCATCAAGGTACTTTTACTTCCTGTTTGTCTTTGACCCAGGGACTTGAACCCTAGTGGGGTGGGTATGGTGCCTGCCTCACACACCAATGTCCCTAATGATGACTAAGATTGGACTGGATATGTAGGTGTCTCCTGGCCTCACTCTCCTAGTTTTTATATTCTGTTCTCCTCTGGGAATATCCCTCAACGTCTGTTTTACCCTGTTTCCCCAGCTTCAGCCCTTTGTTGCAGGTCTCTGTGCATTTTTCTTGGCCTGCTGGATGAATACTCCTCTTCACTCTCGTCTCCCTTCTGCAGATAAAGGTCAAACATAACAATAATCTTCCCTTCACAGGGAAATGAGATGCCTGAACTCCAGGTTCTTGCAAGAGAGTAAAACATTAAATCTGCGGCCTAATTCTAATAAAAAGATTACTTTAACTAATAACATTAATAAAGATTTGCAATATATATATATGTTACAACAATTCTTAGATATTTGTATTAGTCTGTTTTCACACTGCTGATTAAGACATACCTGAGACTGGGTAATTTATAAAGGAAAGAGGTTTAATTGACTCACAGTTCCACATGGCTGGGGCGGCCTCACAATCACGGCCGAAGAGCAAGGGACAGCTTACATGGTGGCAGGAAAGAGAGAGAATGAGAGCCAAGTGAAAGGGGTTTCCCCTTATAAAACCATCAAATCTCATGAGACTTATTCACTACCATGAGAACAGTATGGGGGAACTGCCCCCGTGATTCAATTATCTCCCACTGGGTCCCTCCCACAACACGTGGGAATTATAGGAGCTACAATTCAAGATGAGATTTGGGCGGGGACACTGCAAAACTATATCAATATTCAAATTTTAATTCATGGATAAAATCATCATCTGGTCCCAGGTGGAAGCATGTGCTTTAGGTGTGTGCCATCAGTCCACATTGAGCAGCATTATACAAAATAGCTCTGAGAAACTTGATACTGCTTTTTCTGTAAGAATATTCTTAAGAACATCAGCTACATCTTACAGTTTTTCTTCCACTGATCTTTCTTTGCTCTGCAATGTCTTCTACATTGCTACCAATGATCTTTCCAAAACAAACCTGACCTAGATCCTCTGCTGAAAAATCATCAGTAGTTCTTCTCTACCTACAGAATAATTTCAGACCCGTAAGCGTGGCATGTATCCTTGTTACTCAGTGCCTGCTCTGAACGCCAGCAGCGTTGTAGGATCTTGAGCCCTACCCCAGACTGACAGCATCAGAGCCTACATCTTACCAAAATTCCCAGGTGACCTGCGGGCACATTCAGGTGTGAGAAGCACTCACACAGTGCACCCTTCATGAGGGTCCTACAGCTGAAATTCCTCTCTGGTGTCAGTGCTAGGAAAAGCTGTGTTTCTCCTAAGCACTTGACTTGGTTTCTATTAAGGACATGGGCTACTGAAATTCGATTTCTTCTTGTCTTTAGCTGCTATTAAGCCCAGGCCAAACATGGAACTCTCCTTTTAGCAGCTTTATTGGACTTCATGGCAGGCATTTTGTTTATGAATTCTATTCTTGATTTCATATTTTCATATCTTTTTGTTTTATTGTGATTTTCTTATTTTTTTTATTTTTATTTTTTTTTGAGACAGAGTCTTGCTCTGTCGCCCAGGCTGGAGTGCAGTGGCGTGATCTCGGCTCACTGCAACCTCTGCCTCCCGGGTTCAAGCAATTCTCCTGCCTCAGCCTCCTGAGTAGCTGGGATTACAGGCGCCCACCACCACGCCCAGCTAGTTTTTGTATTTTTAGTAGAGACGGGGGTTTCACCATGTTGGTCAGGCTGGTCTCGAACCCCTGACCTCGTGATCCGCCTGCCTCGGCCTCGCAAAGTGCTGGGATTACAGGCGTGAGCCACTGTGCCTGGCTCTTATTAATTTTTTATCCTATTGTACCATATGCATCTCTCTAAGTCACCTGAAATACTTTTGGGGATTTGGTGAGGTATGAGCCCATGATATTTGTATGTGTGTAAGATGGCAAGGAAGTAATAAAGTCAATAAATATTTCATTTCCTGGCCTTCTCTTGCCCTAAATGGTATGTTTAACACCAGTGCTAACTTCTCCCAATCCAACCTGTCTGTGTGTGCAGAAGTCTCATGTCAGATACTTTCATCACAAACCTAGAGGTATTTTCCACAGAAACCTCTTGTGTGAGAGGAATTGAAGATATGGAGGCAAGAGAGCATTGGTGGTAAGGCTGGTGGCAGGCTGGATGTCACAGTGGGAGGTCTAGGTTTCTCTGTAGCTTAAGAAGTGCGCTGGCCATCCAGGTCCCAGCTTACTCTGTGTCCCCGCTCTTTTCTAAATAAGGACTTTCTGCTGTGGGTCTTTTCTGTCATGAGCTGGGCTCCAAAGTGGCAACCTTCATTAAAAGGTGAAAACTGGGTGCTTCTGTCTAAAACCTAATTAATTCCTGTGGAGACATAAGACAACAAACGGGTTCATGTAATGACAGTCAACTGCTTGTGATGGCATTCCTGGGTGAGACAGCATGGCTCATTGGTGGCGACGAGTGGGTGGCGAACTGGAGCTTCACTTTCTCTCTAGCAGCGTGGCTGGAGGCAAGACATGTGACCTCTTTGAACCTGTGTTTTCATCTATATCACAGCGAGACATTTGAGAGGTCATCTCCCAGCACTAAATTCAACTGTTATACAATCAATTGAGTTTCTAGTATTAGAGAGGTCATTTAGTCTAGTGGTGAAACATTCAAATGCATGGTAGAGTAATGAAGCATTCAAGGTTTCCAGTCTGGCTGCCTGAGCTGGAATCTCTGCTTCAACTCTTTGCTAGTCATGTGACTTTGGGCAAGTTATTTACATTTTTCTGGGCCTCAGTTTACTCACTTGTAAATAGAGGAATAATAACAGTACCTATCTCATATGGTGGACATGAGGATTATTACATAAAAACACAATGTTAGCACATATAAGAGCTCAATAGATGTTAGCTGCTATTTTATCACAACTGGGGCATAAGAAATGGGCAACCATATTTACCTATATGATTATATATCACACTTTTGTTAAGTTTTTGTAATTATTTTTCTTATGGAAACTCTATATTAGGGCCATCTAACTGTATACTGCTGACCAAGCTGGGACTCTCCAGCTTTTTAGAAATTCATCAAGGTTTTATCAAACGCCTGAGTCAAAGCATTTGTGAAGTCAAAACATTTTTAACATAAATTTTCATTCCCTCTATCTCCCCCTGCTATAGTCACAAAAATGAACAAATGGCAATAAAGTACAAGAAGTGCAAGAGGGTTGGGAGCTCATTCATGATCTTCTGGTAGAGCAGAGAGATTCCACTTTCTGTTTCAGGTACCACGTCCATTACCAAACAACCACATGACTGAACACATAACTCCTTCGACTCTTTGCCCATTACCAAAGTAGCATGTACTCACTGCATGCATTTTGTCAAAGTACAAGGGTAGAAACAAAGCAAAAATAAAACACCACTACCACTTTCCCCACAGCCAGAGGCACCTACTGCTCAGGTTAATTTGCATCACAGAGTCCACCGACTGCTGTGAATGCTGCATGCCCAGCAGCCCTTCCCTGCTTGGTCAGAGAGCACTGCCGCCCTCACACCAACATCTGAGAGTCAGCATGTTGAAAGGGAGACTCACCAGCACCCTCTTGAATGCCCACTGTGCTCAACAAAATAATTTTTGAGATGCCATAAGTAAGGAAAATCAGGGTATGAAATTAATGGTTCTGGCCCCCATGGGGGCAATTATGATCATTTCTTCTGTAATTCATGGCTATGATATACAGAAGATGAATAGTAGAACAAAAAATAAACACCTCCTTATCCACTTTTTTTAGATCTCTAAGGAGACTGAAATATTCTGTATTTATATGTCAGGTGGAAACGCTGCCTGGAGAAATGATGGCTAACACTGCTTATATCTCAGGCAGAAATAGTTTCAAGTACTTTTGATTTATGGCATATTAAAAATGCTTGCAGAAATAACATAAAACAGGTCAGGGCTATTCGCGTCACTATCCTCATCATGTAGTTACCGCCCTCTTCCATCTGACTGGCAAAGCCCAGACAAACATATAATTTCTGCTATGCTGTGGGGCTTCAAAAGGGCTTTGAGCAACAACAACAAAAAAAACCCTCTGCTTTTTTCACCAGCAAATGTAAATAGTGACCAAAATAGTACTAGAAAGTAAGCTGGGTTAGAATTGTCTGGGTCCCGCTCTAATTTTCACTTTTGATGAGATGTGAAGAAAGACTTTGCCCTCTCTGTAGGTGGGTGCTGTGGGCGATACTCAAAAGCAAGAACTGAGTAAGGCAGAGAGCTGTGCTTATCAGCAGCGCAGAACTATAATGAAGCTTGCATTCATGCCGAAAATCACCTTTGCCAAGTGACATTGGCTAATGTTGGGTCAGGAAAGAGAAAACTGGACATAAAAAATATGAATGGCAGACATAAGGCACAAAATAATTGGAAAACACATTCAAAGTGTAGCACATTGATAACCGAAACCACAGTATAATCACCATACATTGGTCGTTCTCACTTTCCCTGCATGCTGTTTCCATTGCTGTGCTTTACAGAAAGGTAGGTAGACAGTACATGGCAACTCAGGATTCTGGCAGCTTTATGGAAATGCATACTATGTGAGTAGGGTATGCCTTTCTGCCAGCTAGTGGTGGTCCGGGGGGTTACCAGGTAGGCAGACAATTAGAATCTGTGGAAATCATTAAAATTATTACGAGCCTTCTGAAATTGCTGTTTTTATTTTGGGGAACGGCAAATCCAAATCTGCACAGGATACAAATTATATTAACTTTGGAAACAAAAACATAAGAAAATCTAAATATAGCTAATTAAAACCTATACTGTCTAAAGAACAATTTAGAATTTATTTTAAGAGCTGTACCAAAGTGTTGTGCTACACATTGGTTCCTAGAAAACATACTCTTGTGAAGGCAAAATTCAAATATTTCACAAATAATAGTTCATTTTGATCCCTCCATTTCTTTAACAGCTATTATTCCCTCTCATGTCAAGTCAATTGACTTTTTTTTTTTTTTTTTTTTTTTGAGATGGAGTCTCGCTCTGTTGCCCAGGATGGAGTGCAGTGGCATGATCTCAGTTCACTGAAAGCTCTGCCTCCCGGGTTCATGCCATTCTCCTGCCTCAGCCTCTCAAGTAGCTGGGACTACAGGTGCCGCCACCATGCCTGGCTAATTTTTTTGTATTTTTAGTAGAGATGGGGTTTCACTGTGTTATTCAGGATGGTCTCGATCTCCTGACCTCGTGATCTGCCCTCCTCGGCCTCCCAAAGTGCTGGGATTACAGGCGTGAGCCACCACGCCCGGCTGTCAATTGACTTTCCTTCTTCCATAAGTTCATCTCCAAGGAGCTGAAGAACACCAAAGCCACCTCTTCTCTCTCAGTTTGGCCAGTCTTCATCTGTCAATTGGATTTTGTTTTCTTTTTTAGGCCACCCTTCGAAAGGAGCTTTGAATGTCAGTTCTCTAAGCCTTGAATATGCCCCTTGCCTAAATTATGCAAGTACCCTCTGCCTTCCCCTCTTCAAAGTCTGATGATTCCCAAGAGAATATATCCCTTTGAGCTCCAAGCATCATCTCTCTCCTGTCACTCTCTTCCATACATATGTAAACACACACACACATATATATGTGTGTGTGTGTATATGTATATGTGCATATCTCTCTCTTCATGTACATATGTACATAAATCTTGCCCACAATGTAAAGATGAAACATATTTAGTTAATTCTGCTTGTTACATCTAATTTATTCTGGGTTGTGATAACCCAACTGATCAAAATGTGAAAAAGTCAATACTATATCTTTTATGATATTATTATTTTTTGGATCCATATGAATATCAAAGTTTTTTAAAATAATTATTAGCCATTTAAATGAAGATGAACATTCTTTAATAGTATATATATCTGTTGGTTTACTCTTGTCCCCTTACTGTCAGTTCAGAATGTGAGCCCAGACCTAGCATCGCTTTCCCCAGCTCCTAACAATTACATGACTTGGACGTCTTCATTCATTAGCCACCTGTGTACCTAGCCATACTATCAGTTCTTTCATTTTCTCTCCTAGCTTCACCTCCATTTTGGAAACCCATTCGACTACTCACAATAGTATTGTATTATTATTTGGAATTGATGCATGTCTGAAAAATTAAGCAATCCCATATTCTGGTAAAAATAGCATTACCAAATATTTATATACAAGAAAATATTGGTATATTTAGGCAGAAAAAAATAGTCTACCCTAGATGATGTTTAGGGCGCATGTCGGTACAATGGAGGATGAGGGGTAGGCAGGCTAGTGGAGCTGTTAGGCAGCAGGGAGCAGTTTAAAGTTTCTGAGTAGGGGAGCTGTATGATTAGACCTGAATGATATATGGTTGACTTATTTGCAATGGTAATAATACAAGCAGCAGTTGGAGCAGAAGGAGCAGGGAGACCCAGGAAGAGTCCAGGGGAGAAGTAGTAAGTGTAAAGTGGATTAGGGTAATGGTAACAGAAAGGAAAGGAGTAATAGAGAGTCAGGAAACAACTGATATGATGTAGGAAGCAAGAAGGGAAAAAGTCAGCTGACACTCTCGCTCCAATTTAAGTTAGGAGTAATAAGGATGGAGGGGAAATATGCTGAGTTCTAGAGGCCAGAAGATCATCAATGGAGAGGTGTCTATTCAGTCTGAAACCTGAAGAGAAGCCAGGGTCAGGTGCTCAGTCGGGATTGTTCTGCAAGAGGATTTATAGTTGAAATTGTAGGAGTGAGTGAGTTTGCTAACAGAGAAAGAATAGAGAGAAAAACATAAAACTCTGGGGCAGATATAGAGTCCCTGAAGAGAAAAGAAGAGGCAGCAAATGTATTAATAACCATAGAAGAATTTTCTTTTTTTGAGACGGAGTCTTGCTCTGTTGCCCAGGCTGGAGGGCAGTGGCACGATCTCAGCTCACTGCAAGCTCTGCCTCCCGGGTTCACACCATTCTCCTGCCTCCGGAGTAGCTGGGACTACAGGCACCCGCCACCAGGCCCGGATAATTTTTTTGTATTTTTTAGTAGAGACTGGGTTTCACCATGTTAGCCAGGATGGTCTCGATCTCCTGACCTTGTGATCCACCCACCTCGGCCTCCCAAAGTGCTGAGATTACAGGAGTAAGCCACCGCGCCCGGCCAAGAAATTTTAAGTGTAGTGTAGAATCTGGGGAGTCAAGGGAGAAGAGAATTTCCAGGACGTGGTTATCAGAATTGAATGCCGATCAGGGGAGTTAGGGGGGATTTGTGATTAACATTATCCTTACAATCATCACCAACATAACAACAATCACAAGAACAACTACTACTACAGTACTACTATTACTGTTGCTAATACTAAAAATATGTAGGAGGAAATGGATTACTTCTAAGCATGTAGTTTTATTGGTTGATAGATGTAAATAAACAAATCAATTTCTTCATTCAACAAAAATTTACTGAGTATTTATACCAAACTGAGCACTGGGTATAAAGCAAAGAATAAGAAATGAATGCATGGTAAAAGCAGAGAATATAGGCATAGGCCTACTCTTTTTTTTCTTTGTTTTTTTTTTTTTTTTTTTTTTTTAGACAGAGTCTCGCTCTGTCGCCCAGGCTGGAGTACAGTGGCGCAATCTCAGCTCACTGCAAACTCCACCTCCCAGGTTCAAGCAATTCTTTTGCCTCAGCCTCTCGACCAGCTGGGATTACAGGTGCCCACCATCATGCCAGGCTAATTTTTTTTGTATATTTAGTAGAGATGGAGTTTTACCATGTTGGTCAGTCTGGTCTCGAACTGCTGACCTCAAGTGATCCGCCCACTTTGGCCTCCCAAAGGGTTGGGATTACAGGCGTCAGCCACTGTGCCCAGCCAGCCCTATTCTTTTAAGAGTTTGGTGGTTGAAAGAGACTGAGCGGGGAAAGTAGAGCGGGGCAGGGGAGGGACTACTTGGAGTCAAGTCAAAGTTTTAGGAAAGATCTGAATCTGAAAAAGATTATTTAGCCTTTATGTGTCTGAAATACTATATTGTGCTAATTGTACTGTGAGACTCATCCACCATTTATAATAATGTTTCTGTTGGAAAATGTGTTCAAAGTTTCCATCTGGGATACAAGGAACACATCCTTCCTTGCAATAGTCTTGGTAGCGTAATCAATTCAAAATGTGAGGATAATGATGAAAATGAGAAAAGGAACCAGGAGACTATGAGGAAAAAAAACAACTGAAGTGCATGATGCTGTAGAGGGGCATTTCAGGGACAAAGGGGTTCCGAGGCCCTTGCTAGGAACATGCTGGGGCAAGAAAGTGACAGGAATGGAAGGCTGGGAGTCATGCTTTCCTGACTACAGGTCTGGATTCTAGAAATCATTTATTATTGCCATCACCTTTAAATATGAAATTGCATTTAGAAACTTCAGAAGCCAGGAGTCTGTAAACAATGGTGCAAACAATTCAAACCTGAAGACATTCTCAGCTGCAATAAAATTTCTATTTACATGTTCCATTTTTTAAAATTCCTAGAAAAATGCTACCTTTATGACTGGGCTCTCATTGGGAAATATAATTTGCTCAGCTAAATAAATCTGTATGTTTCAGGACATGTAACCACATCACACTTACAAGTCTTTGCTATGAATTTAAAAAGGCTCCTTGCCTCTGGAAACAGCCTTTAAAAGGCTGTTGTGGGCCTCAGGCAAGTGGCTAGATGGGCGGTATTCAGCACACACATCCTCTCTTTAATCTAGAATGATCTCACAAACACAAAAACAAGTCAGTCCCCGAAGAGAGAAGATTCAGCCCCTCCCCCACAAAAAATACTAGAAATAGGACAAAAGTAAGGTTTTGAAACTTATTTGCTGGTTTTCAGAACTGCCATATTATGACCACTATCCTTAATATTTATCTTTTCTTTTGGTTGGTTTTTCCTCCCTAGCTTTTGAATCCTAGCTCTTCCTTCTGGTTCCAGGACTTAACCAAAAGGCAGATATTTGAAAGTACTTATTCGTGTTCAGTGTCCAGCACAGTGGGCCTACTTTATGGATGCTATACAGTAAATACAAAAGCACTGCTTTGCAAAATGTTTGTTTTTCTTCTCAAACCCTGTATCCCAAACTCTCATAGCTTTTGAGTTTTAATTTTCCCACTCATGATTTCTTGGAAAGCTGGCAGCTAGACAATGTGTGCTCAAGTGAAGGCATGGGTGGCTGAAGGTGAAAATGTTTAAAAGGGTCCCTCACTTCTTGGCCAGGAAGAAATAAGCAACACAAAAGCAGGGAAGCCAGCTGAACTGAACTGTCTACTAAGGTTGTGGGCTCGCTTGTTAAAAACCAAATGGAACAACAACAAAAAAACCTGTACATTTTTTTTTCTGATAACTTTTCTCTATTAATATAAAATTTGACTTGTCTCTTCAACTATCCATATATAACTAAACAAAATCACGGGGGCATAAATGTGATATTTTGCTATATTTTAACTGGAAGTTGCATTTACCATTTAAATTTCAATCAAATATTTACTACTTTTGGCTGGGCACGGTGGCTCACGCCTGTAATCCCAGCTCTTTGGGAGGCCGAGGCAGATAGATCACCTGAGGTCAGGAGTTCAAGACCAGGCTGGCCAACATGGTGAAACCCCGTCTCTATTACAAATACAAAAAAACTAGCTGGGTCTGGTGGTGGGCGCCTGTAATCCCAACTACTCATGAGGCTGAGGCAGGAGAATTGCTTGAACCCGGGAGGTGGAGGTTGCAGTGAGCCGATGTTGCGCCATTGCACTCCAGCCTGGGCAACAAGGGCGAAACTCCATCTCAAAAAAAAAAAAAAAAAAAATTTACTGTTTTGTCTGTAGAATATAATCAATGATGGAGTTTTTGCAAAGTGTTTCCTTCAACTCATCCCATTACAATACTATGTTTTCATGAGCCCCTTAATTTTAATGTCTATTTTAGTAGAAGTTCAATGAGTATCTACTAAATTCTATTGACTTTATTTTGGGAAGGTTTAGTTTAGCTTTCTTTCTTTTTTTGATCTATTTGTTTATGCTTATTGATAAAATCAAAGGGATTTTTATGTCATGAAATAATATGGCCTTAACATGGATGAAAGAAAAACTTGGATAAACATTATAAGAAGAAAGGAAAGGGAAATCCAACGTTGCAGACCTTCTAGATAGTTTAGGGACTGACGATTGAGAAGGGACAGACCAGAAAGTGTTCTTATCTTGGGGTTAAGCCTGTAAGTGTGATTGTTCTCTTAGCCCTAAAAATTTTGTCAGATGCTTCCACGTGAAACATTCAGAGAAACACTATAAATAATTTGCATCAGAGAGAGGTAGAGAGAAAGGGAAAGAAAAGGCAAGTGGGAAAATAGATCTGAGGACTCGCCCCCAAGCATGGAAAATTGAGGATGTGGGGATACTTAAGAAGTTAAATTTCTTGTTTTCTCTGCATATGTGTTGTCACATCATTGAAAAAAGAAAGTGCGTTCTGAAAGGAACTCTTTTTTGTTGTATACCATTCATACAACAGTGGGTCTATTTGACTGTGAACACTAGGCACAGGGCTCTGCTGTGAACAGCCCTGTTCTTGCCAGGATTAGGGGCCAGTGGGAGGCGCAACAGCACCCAGTCCATTGCATCTGGCTCTGCTACAGCAGGAGAACCAAAGGGCACAAGAGGTGAATAAAGAACGGAACATTACTCCGGCGCAGGGGCTCATGCCTGTAATCCCAGCAATTTGGGAGGCCCAGGTAGGCAGATCACTTGAGGTCAGGAGTTCCAGACCCGCCTGGCCAACATGTTGAAACCCCATCTCTATTAAAAATTAAAAATACAAAAATTAGCCCAGCGTGGTGGTGGCCAGCTGTAATCCCAGCTACTCGGAAGGCTGAGGCACGAGAATCACTTGAACCCTGGAGGCAGAGGTTGTAGTGAGCTGAGATCATGCCACCACACTCCAGCCTGGGCGTTAGAGTGAGACTCAGTCTCAAAAATTAAATAAAATAAAATAAATAAAATAAAATAAAGAACATAAACCAGTCCTAGAGGCTGGAATGGTCCAGGAAATCTGTCTAGAGACAGAGACATCCAAGATGGGACCTGTAGGAAGAGTAGGAGTTGGCCAGGGAAAGGGGCAAAAGGGAGAAGAAACAGCATATGCCAAAGGCTGAGGATGAGAGAAAGCTCATCCTAACTGAAGATTTTTTAAAAGATCAGCAATGGTAGGGGTGTGAGCAGCAGAAAAGGAAGAGGAGAGAGAGAGGACTGGGGCAGGCAGGGCAGCCTTGCGAGCGCATCTGGGCTGCATCCTCAGGGCCATGGGGACCCAGTGAACAAAGATCGCTCTGGATGTGGTGTGGAAGAGGGCTTGGAAGGGGACAAGCCTGGGGGCGGGAGCCTGTTCAGAAGCAGGGGAGGGCCAGTACTCTCCTCAACTAGGGGAAGGGCCTTGTGAATGCACAGAAGAGGATGAGCCAAGCTGAGGCTCAGAGGGCTGGGTGATGGACTGCTCATGGCAATGAAAGAGAGGAGGAAAGGAAGGGTTGGGTCAAATAGGTGGACACTGCCATGAACTGCGTTTGGTAACACACGAACAGCAGCAGCAGGTTTAAGGGGATTCAGATAATGATTTTCATTTTGGACACGGAGAGTTTCAGTTTTCAGTAGGACATGTCATCTGTTTTGATATCCAGGGAGGTTTTGGAAAGGGCTAGAACACACTATGATCTAAAAGACCTGGGCTAGAGATAGAAAGTTGCCAGTTGTCAGAACATAGGTGGTAGTGGCTGAGGTTGCCTAAGGGAGATTGCAGAGCCTAATAAGAAAAGGAAGCCAGGAACAGCTTCCCTGAGGAGCAACAGGGTTTCAAGGCAAGAGACAAACAGGGGCGGTGAAGGTTTCTAGGAAAGAGCTGTCAGAGAGGCAGAGGGCATCCCATTGTGTCAGGTGCTTCAGGGGAGTCAAGCTGGTAAAGACAGAGGCAGCAAGGATGTCACTGGCAACCGGAAGAACAGTTTCTGTGGACTGATGGCAACAGAGGCTGGACTGTAAAGTAATAAGAAATGAGCAGGGATGGAGTACAGACAGAAGCTAGAAGGGAAACGGGATTAAGATAGATTTATTTAATATGGGCTACACTTGAACATATCTCAACACTTATTGAATAGGGTCTTTTTCAGTAATTTAACAGTTACATAAATATATGTAGGACCTATTAAGTAGCAGACACTATTCCAATGCTTTTCAAGCATTAATTCACTTGATTCTTGCAATTCCTATGAGACAGGCTTTATTGTTTCTCTCATTTTGGAAATGAGGAAACTGCTCCACAGAGAGGTTAAATAACTTGTTTGAGGTCCCATAGTTTCTAAATGGTGGATCTGGGATTTGAACTCAGGCAGCCTGGTTCCAAAATCCACGTTTTTAAGTTTTATCTCTCTCTCTCTCTCTTTTTTTTTTTTTTGAGACGGAGTCTCGCTCTGTCACCCAGGATGGAGTGCAGTGGCACGATCTCGGCTCACTGCAAGCTCCGCCTCCCGGGTTCACGCCATTCTCCTGCCTCAGCCTCCAGGTAGCTAGGACTACAGGTGCCCGCCACCATGCCCGGCTAATTTTTTGTATTTTTAGTAGAGACGGGGTCTCACCGTGTTAACCAGGATGGTCTCGATCTCCTGACCTTGTGATCTGCCCGCCTTGGCCTCCCAAAGTGCTGGGATTACAGGCGTGAGACACTGCACCTGGCCTTTAAGTTCTATATCTCTCTTTAACACAACACATGGAAGATAATCTAAGGGGATACTTTAAGCCTTAAGAAAAATGCAACAGTGGTAGTATTTAAAAAGATTGGGCTCCAGGTAATACTTCATAGTTTGGCAAAGGTTGAAAAATTACTTAAAGTAGCACAGAGCCTGACATCTTCATACCACTGTGCTGGTATCCTTCCAAAAATAAAGAATGCTGCTGTCTTGATCTCTTTTATTTATACATTGATCATTTAGCACCATAGAAATAAAGTCATTTGAACTAAATGGATTCTCAAAACAACTGGCTTCCTCTTAGAAGACAAATTCCTCAGGCTTCTTGCAAATCAATCTTGGCGTAAGTGTCTTTGCGGAGCCTCCACACCTATGAGGCTGCAAGAGATCGTTATTGATCAACAGTTCCTTCCTTCGGAATGCTCTTTAAATTAGTGTTTAAAAAGATGCCTTTTCAAATCATAACCTCTTTTCTAAATTGGCCTTGGACATTTTGTTTGCAAGGACCACTAGTATAATTAAAAAAAAAAAAAAATCACAGCAAGCAACAAAGCCAACTATTGAAGGAAAGAAACATTTCTCAGACTGCCCACATGAGAAATGGCTTTGCTGAGCCCCACTCTAAAAGCCAAGGGAAATTTCTGCTTGAATTGCAAGGAACCACAGTAGAGGTGAGAAAGATGCTCCATCCATTTTAGCAGCTCACATATATTGTAAAGTAAAAGTAGTGTTTTCAGTTTCTTGCGCATTTGACTACATGGAGTAGGAGGAGAAGACCAGACTTAGAAGTTCTGGATTTCAGACTTGGTGTTGCTAAGAGCTGCCTAAAAAGAACCAGGCACTTACCCTCAGGTGGGCTTAAGATTTTCATTTTTGAAATGGGAGATGAGGGTAGAAAGACTGGGAGGTCAGTAGAGCCAATTTCCTTTCTTTCTTTCTTTCTTTTTTTTGAGATGGAGTCTCGCTTTGTTGCCCAGGCTGGAGTGCAGTGGTGTGATCTTGGCTCACTGCAATCTCTGCCCCCTGGGTTCAAGGGATTCTCCTGCCTCAGCCTCCCAACTACCTGGGATTACAGGCACGCACCACCACACCCAGCTAATTTTTGTATTTTTAGTAGAGATGGGGTTTCACCATGTTGGCCAGGTTGGTCTCAAACTCCTGACCTCAGGTGATCTGCCCCCGTTGGCCTCCCAAAGTGCTGGGATTACAGGCGTGACCCACCATGCTTGGCCAGTAGAGCCAATTTTTTAAAGATTCTTTTCAGCTTCAAGATTCTGTTAATCAATGAAATAACATGGAATTATGATTTCAGCTGGTATAAAAGAAAACAGATTCACATGAATCCAGTATAGTTAATACTCCGCTCATTAAGCTTTGTTAAGAACAGAGGAAGAATGGATGAGAGAGAACACGATGTTTGAGAACAGAGTGATGGTGAGCTTAAGTGGAAAACTGCCATTTAGAAGAAAAGAAGATCAGAATAAAAACCTAGCTAGAAAAAATAGGGCATAGGATCTGAAAGACAAGTCTGATATTTGAAGTGATCGGAGCTCAGGATCAGTCTTCGTGAAAAAGCATTAGGTCAAGAAGTGAAATGGTAGATTTGTGAACAGCAAGGCTGAAACAGAGGCCACAACATGGAAGAATATCCATTGTCTAGCTGGGAGGGATTTGAGGTCAAGCACACATTCTGAGCTTCTCCAAATAAGCCTATCTACACAGTATCTAACCAAACACTATACAGTGTGTTCACAAAGATTACATGTGCATCAGATGTAGAACACAAACCATCTTGTGATGTTAATGACACACTTGTTTTATATTCAAACGGAGCCCAAACTGTTTCTGTGTTCTGTTCCATGGTAGGTAGACATGAACTTACAACGAGATGCTATTTATTAACCATGCCAAAGAAAAAAAATAGGCCAAACTCAGAGACTTTGTAAATAAGAATTTGCTGATGCTATTTTTAAAAACAAAATGAAATCAGATAAGCCAGCTTGGAAAATAGAAAGGAAAGTAAATATATCTCTCCAAAGAACATCAATATTTGCTAAAATATGGAATAATTAGTTTTTTAGGCAGCAATGAAATACTACCTACAAAAATGATTCACTGCATTAAAACTGGCAGTCCAGCTGAGGTCTTGTAAGCGTTGTACAGGAAGCCAAGTTTATTGGGAGGAACCTGAGAAGAGCTCAGTTCTCCAGATGAGAGAACACAGGCTAACATCACTTGTGAATTTGGAATGAATCTGCTACTAGAAATGGCAAGAATATAAAAGATGGGAAAAACGCAATTGGGAAGAAAAGAAAAATAATGCTTGTCTGTAAGAATGCTGCTGCTTTGTTTTATGAACTAGTCTATTTGTTTTGGCTCCAACTAAACTCAAGAATGTTTCTGCATATTTTACAGTGTAGTTTATAGACATCAAAGGAACAATCTCCCCTTTCATCATTATTTACACATAAAAATAATGCAATTTGTGGTACATGTAAAATGTTACTTCTTAAAAAGCTCTCGAGTCTAATTTATTAATTGCTTGAGATTTAAAGTTAAACAAGGGTGAGATGCAAATCATCTGTTACTCTGAAATATTTTACCACCAAATCCTGTTTTATTAATGAGATGTTGAGCAGCCATATGAATATTTATTTAGGTGGTTAGAGGGCTTTATGAAGAATCCTACAGCAAGTGACAGAGACATAAAAGCTGAAGGGTTCTGCTTCTCTTGAAAAAATGGGGGTTGTTCTTTTTTTTAATTCCACTCTTTCCTCTGTGTTTCCAACATTAAAGCATTCCTGTAACCCACCAACCATCCCGGCCTTCTTGCTCCAAATCTTTTGCTTTTGCTGCTACTACTGCTGCTATTATAGCAACAGCCTCCCATTGACAATTCGGGAAATAACAGCCTGGTCTTTTTGGATGGCAGGACAGCATCACATTAATTTTTGCCAATTACATACACTTGAAAAACATGATACATGTGTACTACTAGGCTTATTTTGCTTAATTTATTGATTTTGGTTCAGTTCCTTAGAAACTGTATAATTTACCATGCGATATTATAGATTTCCTGATGCAGTAGCAACAAGTTCCTTAAAAATAACTCTATATAAATGTAAAACAGAATGAGCTAGAAATGTCTTTAAATTGTTCCACGATTTATAAGGCACAGTTATGCAGAATCAGTTATAATAATACAACTATTTATTCATAACTTCACTTTTCTCTCAGTAGCATATAACTACTATTGGAAAATATACATATATATGCATATATTCATTCTTTTTCTAGAAATGTTTACACACATGTACAACATATGCATACATTCTACTTTCTTTTAAAAAAATTATACATATGTCTCAACCTATACATGTAAATATAGGATCAGGTACAATATTGTTTGAAAGACTTCTGAAGTCAGGTGTTAAAGTTCTACAGCAACAAAGATGATCTGAAATGAAGTCCACCAACAGGCTGGCTCTCAGCCTAGTCCCGCCCTAGGGGTAATTCTTCCCATTTCAGTCTAGCCCCTTTACTCCTCTTCCACTGAACAGCCCCTCCTGCTGCCCCCAAGGCTGCCCGCTCCCCTCTTGCAGACACCTTCAAGCTCTATTCCTCAGGTTCCTAAATGACTTCCTTGCCCTCTTCTTCTCCCTCCCCGCTCCAAATACCACCTCCTAGTCCTTCAAGTGAGATGATCTCATCTAATTGTTAGGAACAAAGTCTCTGATTAAACAGTTTCACATTAGAGTGTGAATTACTTCAAGTGGTTTAATATGTTAATACATCAAGGATGTCTCAATCTTAAAAGAGGAGTTTGTTAAACTGAAGGCTTAGATATTTAACAAATCCAAGAACTAACATTTTGTAGGGGTGGGGATATGGGGCCCCTGTTGATGTATTTAAAGCTGCCTTGAAAACAAGCAATAATAGGTATAAAATAAATTAATATATTTAGTAACCAGGGATTATATGTGTATATATATATATATTTTGAAAGAGTCTCACTCTGTCACCCAGGCTGGAGTGCAGTGGCACGATCTCAACTCACTGCAACACCTCCTGGGTTCAAGTGATTCTCCCATTTCAGCCTCCTGAGTAGCTGAGATTACAGGTGCGCACCACCACGCCTGGCTAATCTTTTGCATCTCATAGAAATGGGGTTTCACTATGTTGGCCAGGCTGGTCTGGAACTCCTGACCTCAAGTGATCCAGTCACCTGGGCCTCCCAAAGTGCTGGGATTACAGGTGTGAGCCACTGTATTAGTCTGTTTTCATGCTGTTGGTAAAGATATACCCAAGACTGGGAAGAAAAAGAGGTTTAATTGGACTTACAGTTCCACATGGCTGGGGAGGCCTCAGAATCATGGGGGCAGCAAGAGAAAATCAGAAGGATGAAAAAGCAGAAACCCCGATAAACCCATTAGATCTTGTGAGACTTATTCACTACCACTAGAACAGTATGGGGAAAACTGTCCCCATGATTCAAATTATCTCCCACTAGGTCCCTCCCACAACATGTGGGGATTATGGGAGTACATGATAAGATTTGGGTGGGGACACAGAGCCAAGCCATATCAGCCACCACGCCAGGCCAGTATCCAGGGATTATATTCTTTAAATCAATGAAGTCTTTATGTTTGAGCACCCAGTACTGTGGGTGTTATGCAGAAACCAAAAGTGTGAGACATGAAATAATAAAATAATTATTGGCTGGGCATGGTGGCTCATGCCTGTAATCCCAGCACTTTGGGAGGCCGAGGTGAGTGGATGACAAGGTCAGGAGTTTCAGACTAGCCTGGCCAACATGGTGAAACTCTGTCTCTACTAAAAATACAAAAAATAGCTAGGCGTGGTGGTGGGTGCCTGTAATCCAAGCTACTTGGGAGGCTGAGGCAGGAGAATTGCTTGAACCCAGGAGGCAGAGGTTGCAGTGAGCTGAGATAGCACCGTTGCACTCTAGCATGGGTGACAGGGCGAGACTCCATCTCAAAAAAAAAAAAAAAAAGAATTATTAAGGATTAATAACAGGACCTCATGAAAGTGTAAGGTTCCTGAGGACTGGGGCAGTCAGCAGAGCTTCATGGAGGAGGGAGATAAGACCTTGAGATGATAAAACTTGACAAGTCTGAGGGTTAAAGATGCTGCTGAGGAGGAAGGTGAACAGCATGAGAGAGGGCAGGCTGTGTGGCTGGCAAGGTGCTTGTGGATGGTGAGAACCAGCTTGATTGGAAGAGAATGTGTGTGTCAAGGAATAGTGAGAAACCTGGATGGGCTCTGAAAGCTAAGCAGAAGAGTTTGATTCATGATGATGAATTTAGTCATACGACATTGTAAGAAATTAAGATATCATCAAAATATATAAAATAAAAAATGGAAAGTCCTATTCCCCTCAAATAATTACTATTACCCATCTGGAGACCTACTCAGGACATCTTTTTATGTATATGACATGCTGCACTCTTTTCATTTATTACATATTAGCAATCTTGCCTCATTTTCAAAGAGATCTACTTCATTCTTTAAAAATGGCCCCATAATATTCCATTGTGTGGATGTGTCATAATTTGCTTTCCCCAGCTTTTTGCTCAAACAATCCTGCAAAGATATTGTATAGACTTGCAAGTATATCCACAGATAGATTCCCGTCAGGGGGAACTGCTGGCCCAAAGGTTATGTGCATTTCCATGTTGGTAGATATGACCATACTGCCCTCCACAGAGGCCACACTGGTTTATACTCCCAGAAATGGGGCTACAGCCTGCTGGTTTCCCCGTATCTTCATCATTGACCACGTTTTCAAAATGAAAACTTACACTGGTCGGGTGGCAGTCAGTCCCTTCAAAACTTTGGACTTCTGATTTACATTTATTTGATTATGAGTAAGAATGAGCATTTTTTTTTCCATAAGTTTGCTGGACATTGATGTTCTATGAATTCTGCATTCGTGTTCTTTGCTCTTTTTGTCCACTAGGTTGTTAGTTTTCCTATTGATTTCCAAACCTTCTTTGTAAGACAAGGACATCACAGTGATTTAAGATGTCTTTGGCAGAGTTCTTCACACTGGACTGAAGCTGAGAGCCTTTTGGCAGGGATATCGGCTGAGAGGAGGCTGTTTTAAATCAATCGCAAGTTGAGAAGAGCTCTGAATAGGGTCATATCAGAGGAATAAGAAATACATTCAAGGACTCTGGTGAGAGACTTGAGATAAATTGGGATGAAGGAAAGAAAGGACAAAGATGAACTCAAAGTTTCTAACAGGAAACAGAAAGACTGGAGGTAACCCCGATAGACTGGAAAGAAGGGCCAATTTGGAAGCGAAGATCACAACTCAATGTTGTAGATGGTGACTCTGAAATCGTAGTGCATCTTCAAAGGAAGATGATTTACAGGCAGTGCAAGATATAGGACCCAACTAGGAATCAGGCCAGGGCTTCTGGGAATCATCTCTATAGAAGTGACAGCTGACATCACAGAGGAGATGATCTTAGTGTGGAAAAGAAAAGGAGAAGCAAAGCCCAGGACATAGACTCGAGGAACACCCACTGGGAGGAAGAGAGGCCAGCAGAAGACAGACAAGTAAAAGAAGTATCATATAAGCTAAGCTAAGTTAAGGGTGGCAAACTACAGCCAGCTGGCCAAATCTAGCATTTACCTTGGTTTTGTCAATAAAGTTTTACTGGAACATAGCCATGCCCATCTGTTGACATACTGTCTATGGCTGCTCTCAGGCCACAATGCTAAAAGCTAAATAGCTTCAACTGGGACTATATAGCCTGCAAAGCCTAACATTTTTACTATTTGGCCCTTTACAGAAAAAGTTTGACAACGCCTGTTTTAGAAGGAAAATTGTTGGTCAATCAATATAGTCAAATGCTCCATAGAGCTAGAGGATGATTAGAAGTAGAAAAACACTGTGGAATTTGGAGAAGAGGTGATAGGTTACTCTGTAAACTTTCTATATTATGGTGGGATTACAAAAGGAACTTTAAGAGAATAGATGGAAGAGCTGAATCATATACACACCAGAAAAAGAACAAGAGGTTGGTTGGTAGCTAGGAAGGGTTGCAAGAGAAACAATGCCATACAGTCTATCCACTTGTCTAGAGACCATACTCTGCTTATTGAGCTTAGCCATGCCTATAGGGCCTGGAGCTGTGAGTCAATTTCATCAAGGACATGGGAGAAAGAGAACTGTTGTACCGGTGGTACTTGAGTAAATGTGTTTCCTGCACCTTATGACATTGTGGTATAATTGCCTATAGTACAGCATGTTACTATACTGTAACATTACTTTATCATTACTGCACTATAGGCAATTATCTAAATATATCTAAACAAAGAAAAGGTACAGTATAAAAGATACAAAATGGTGCACCTACATAGTGCACTTACCATGAATGGAGCTTGTGGGACTGGAAGTTGTACTTGTGAGTCAATGAGTGAGTGGTGAGTGAATGTGAAGGCCTAGGACATTACTGTACACTACTGTAGACTTTAAAATACTCTACACTTAGGCTATGCTACATTTATAAAACAACATTTTCTTTCTTCAATAATGAATTCACCTTAGCTTACTGGAATACTTTCACTTTATAAACTTCACACACACAAAAATTAAACTTTTTGACTCTTTCGTAATAACAGCTTAAAACAGAAACACATTGTGCAGCTATAAAATATTTTTTCCTTTGTTAAAAATTATTTTTATTTGACAGATAGTAATTGTATATATTCTATTTTTCTTTATATCCTTATTCCATAAACTTTTTTCTATTTTTTTTATTTTTACTTTGTAAACTTTTTGTTAAAAATAAGACAAAAACACACACATTAGGCTAGGCCTACAAAGGGTCAGGATCATTAAGAAGTTACTAGGCAGTAAGGATTTCTCATCATTTATTTCATTGTAATCTTATGGGACTACCATCATCTATGTAGTCCATCTTGACTGATATGTTGTTATGTGACATACGACTGCATATATAAATACGTGCATATACACCTATGTAGCATATATTAGGCTGGTGCAAAAGTAATTGCGATTTTTGCCATTACTGCCATTACTTTTGTACCACCTAATACATATTAAATTGATCATTCAGTAATTTTGGTTGCTGAGGCTTATATTTACATCACTCAATGATCATTATGTTCATTATACTGCCTTTGAACTATCTCCAATACAGTTTAGCATTATTAAAGATTAACAATGTCCAAGTAGTTTTTTGTTAAATTTTTAAAATTAAAAAACTAAAATTATCCATATATATTCCAATAGTTTATTAACCAAAGTACTTCATTTTGGACCATGCAATAATACAATTAACCACCAGCCTGGGCAACATGGTGAAACCCTGTCTCTACTAAAAATACAAAAACTAGCTGGGCGTGGTGACCTGTATCTGTAGTCCCAGCTACTAAGGTTGGGGTCTGTGGAGGGAGGATCACTTGAGCCCAGGAGTTGGAGGCTGCAGAGAGCCAAGATCGTGCCACTGCACTCCAGCCTGGGCCACACAGTGAGATCCTATCTCAAACAAACAAACAGAAAAACTAATTAACCATATATAGTCACCTAGTGACTTCCAAAGAGTACAATTTAGCCATTGGTGAAGAGGAATCTACTTTCACCTGTGTTCTTTTGATCACACTCTCTCTACTCACACATTCGTGCATTCACTCATCAAACCTTAATTGATTCCTTAACGTACACAAGGCAATGTTCCAGTGGCTAAAAATAGCTCTTATCGCACTTGAAGGATTTTGTCCACTGAACAAAGAATCTTATTTGACTAGTTTTAAAATAAAATAAAAACTGCCAGAGAATAGAATCGGAGGGAAGCTATGGAGTAAAAAAAAACTTTTGAGAGAGAATTGTTCATTTCTTCTATGCTCATTTATTTCTACTGCTTCTCCTTGCTCTAGGAAGCAAGGTCATTCACGGCTACAGTGTATCCAAGCTTATCTTCCAGAGCATTCTTCCTGAAAAATGGCACTTATGCTTTATGCTACTATGACTGAATGGCTCTGTCTTCATTTCTGAGTGAGCAGGCAAACCTTCTTAGGTGGGATGGAAAATATATTTCTATTCTTAGCATTATTAATTCTAATTCAGGAGGGCACAAAGAAAATGCCACTTTCCTTGTGCCCTTAGGACGTGCATACAGGGGAGACAAGAATTAAATAATGAACAGGTCCCAAACAATGCCATTTGATGCTAGGCATCGAGATTTCTTCCCGTTTCTCAATGCTACTAAAACACCACAGTGAGGTTTGTAATTTTATTCTTTGGGAAATTGATTCCTGTAAGCTTTTAGCACAGTAAGAATTGCCCAATCTTATGAAATATTCTACACCCCCCACCCCCCGCCCCCAACCAAGCAATTCTGGTAACACAGACCAGATTGCTAGATGTCCTACTGGCAGCTGACCTTTTCTTGTGAACTCCAGTCAGTAGCCAAGGGAGAGAAGCATCAATGCTGTAAAATCTCTTTTCTATGTCTGTGAGCAAAAATTTTACAACATTTCTCCTTGATATGAAATCTCTGCTTGGACATCTGGCTTCACAGTGAGAAACTTTCAATACGCTAGCTTCAAAGAAAGGACTTAGCCCTGGTGGTGCAGTGATGCCAGAAGAATGTTCCACAGTCTCTTTAAAGAACTATTTCTAACATTTCCCCAAATGAACTTCTGTGAGCTCAGTGGATAGTGCTAACTCACATTTAGATAACCTGGCTTTGGCATACAGCCTTTTGTGGGCATTGCCCCTGGAATATACAAATTATGTTCTTAGATAATACAGGCATACCTCGGAGATACTGCAAGTTCAGTTCCTGACCACTGTAATAAAGTGTATACCATGATAAAGAGAGTCTCACATATTTTTTGGTTTCCCGGTGCATATAAAAGTCATGTTTACACTATACTGTAGTCTATTAAGTGTGCAATAGCATTATGTCTAAAAGAACAATGTACATACCTTAATTAAAACTTTCCTATTGCTAAGACATGTTAACAATCATCTGAGCGCCCAGAGAGTGCTAATCTTTTTATTGGTGGAGGGTCTTGCTTTTGATGCTGATGGCAGCTGACTAATAAGGGTGGTGGTTGCTGAAGGCTGGGGTGGCTGCGGCAATTTCTTAAACAAGATAAAAATAAAGTTCACTGCACCAATTGACTTCCTTTCACAGAAGATTTCTCTGTAGCATATGATGCTGTTTGATTTAACCACAGTAGAATTTCTTTGAAAATGGGAGTCCAGCTTCTCAAATCCTGCCACTGCTTTATCAACTAAGTTGATAAAATATTCTAAATCCTATGCTGTCATTTCAACAGTGTTCACAGCATCTTCACCAGGAGTAGATTCCATCTCAAGAAAACATTGTCTTTGCTCATCCATAAAAAGCAACTCTTCGGCCAGGCGCAATGGCTCACGCTTGTAATCCCAGCACTTTGGGAGGCCGAGGCAGGCGGATCACGAGGTCAGGAGATCGAGACCACGGTGAAACCCTGTCTCTACCAAAAAAAAAATTCAAAAAAATTAGCCGGGCGTGGTGCCGGGTGCCTGTAGTCCCAGCTACTTGGAGAGGCTGAGGCAGGAGAATGGCGTGAACCCGGGAGGCGGAGCTTGCAGTGAGCCAAGATTGCGCCACTGCACTCCAGCCTGGGCGACAGAGCAAGACTCCGTCTCAAAAAAAAAAAAAAAAAAGCAACTCTTCATTCAAGTTTGGTCATGAGGTTGCAGCAATTCAGTCACATCTTTAGGCTCCATTTCCAATTCTAGTTCTCTTGCTATTCTACCACATCTGCAGTTACTTCCTCAAAGTCATTTGTGAGAGTTGGAATCAACTTCTTCCAAACTCCTGTTAATGTTGATATTTTGACCTCTTCCATGAATAAACAATGTTCTTAATGGCTCTAAAATGGTGAAGCCTTTCCAGAAAGTTTTCAATTTACTTTGCCCAGATCCATCAGAGGAATTACCATCTATGGCAGCTATCGTCTTATGAAGTGTATTTTTGACATAATAAGACTTGAAAGTTGAAATGACTCCTGGATTCATGAGCTGGAGAATGGATGCTGTGTTAGCAGGCAAGAAAACAACATTCATCTCCTTGTACATCTCCATCAGAGCTCTTGGGTGACCAGGTGCATGGTTAATCAGCAGTAATTTTTTTTAAAGGAATCTTTTTTTTCTGAGCAGGAGGTCTCAATAGCAGACTTAAAATATTCACTAAACCACGCTGTAAACCAAGCTGCAGTACAGGCTTTCTTGTTCCACTGAAAAAGCCCAGGCAGATTAGATTTAGCATCATTCTTTAGGGTCCTAGGATTTTTGGAATGGTTAATGAGCCCTGGCCTTAGTCACCAGCTGCACTTGCCTTGAACAAGAGAGTTAGCCTGTCCTTTGTAGTTTTAAAGCTTCTCTAGCAATAAAAGTCCTAGATGGCATCTTCTTCCAATAGAAGGCTGTTTCATCTACACAGAAAATCTGCCATTTAGTGTAGTCACCTTCATCAATGACCTTAGCTAGATCTTCTGGGAAACTTGCTGTAGCTTCAGCACTTGCTGCTTCACCTTGCATTTTTACGTTATGGAGATGGCTTCTTTCCTTAAACCTTATGAACAAGCCTCTGCTAGCTTCAGACTTTTTTTCTGCAGCTTCCTCACTTCTCTCAGCCTTCACAGAATTGAAGAAATTTATGGCCTTGCTCTGAATTAGACTTTCGCTTAAGGAAAGGTTATGGCTAGTTTGATCTTCTACTAGACTGCTACAATTTTCTCCCTATCACCACAAAGCTGCTTTGCTTTCTGCCATTCATGTGTTCACTGGAGAAGCACTTTTAATTTCCTTCAAGAACTTCTCCTTTGCATTCACAATGTGGCTGTTTGGTACAAGAGGCCTAGCTTTGGGCCTGTCTCGGCTTTCAACATGCCTTCCTCACTGAACTTAGTAATTTCTAGCTTTTGGTTTAAAGTTAGAGATGTGTGACTCTTCTTTTCACTTGAACACTTAGAGGCCATTGTAGAATTATTAATTGACCTACGTCAATATTGTTGTGTCTCAGGGAAGAGGAAGGCCCAAGGAGATGGAGAGAGATGGGGGAATGGCCAGGAAGTGGAGCAGTTAGGATACACACAACATTTATTGTTTGTTGTCTCCCATGGGTGCAGTTCGTGGCACCCCAAAACAATGACAATAGTAACATCGAAGATCACTGAAAACAGATCAATCACCATAACAGATATAATAATGAAAAGGTCTGAAATATTGCGAGAATTACCAAAATGTGACACAGAGACATAAAGTAAGCACATGCTGTTGGAAAAATGGTGCCAATAGGCTTGACACAGAGCTGCCACAAACCTTGAATTGTAAAAAACACAATGTCTGTGAGATGCAATAAAATGAAGTGCAATAAAACGAGGTGTGTCTGAATATACAAGCACATTTTTTTTAGAATCTGCATAATTAGGCAAAATATATGGCAAGATCTGAGTTCTCTCCCAATATCTGCTATACCATTACAAAATATTTATGAGCTTGCTGCCACTAAAAATAAAATCACAAGAGAATAAAGTGACACTATTTGTTATCAGAACCTTTTGTGATTTATGAGGGAACATCATTCGTTTACTCTGTGTTATTTCCAGCACTTCCATTGAAACAAACATTGCACTAAAGCTTGCTCTCAAAAACCTCACAGTCTAGATGGTGAGAAAGATAATCTAAATACAGGTCCACAAGGTTGTATCTGCAATCCTGAAATCCAAAAATCCTCTGAAAAACACAAATTGTTTTTGAAAGTCTGCAGTTAACTTCTTTGGGAAAAAAACCTGACTGATGTTGGGTGGGTACTTATAATCTCTGCTTGTCTCATTCACTGGGGACACTCACACATTTCACTGTTCCTGTATTTGTCTGAGTAGACTGTGCTGTCCCAGGACCCAATGCAGATACAGCACAAGCACCACCTTCCTAGAACCTGCAGATTTGGACTGGGTGAGGGATTGTGGGTCAGCATTGTAACACAGCAAACACTTCATTAGAGGGATGAATAAGGTTGGCATGAGTTTCTCACTCTGATGCTTCACAGAAAAGATGACCTTAAGTCAAAGGGAAAGGACACTTTACACAGAGCTCATGGGCATTTCCCATGGGGCATGGGATAATAGAGAACATGGCATCTATGCTGAGCACTGGCAGCTGATGAGGGGGACTGGAGGGTGATGTCTAGACAAGTGGTTCTCCAAGTGTTGGGTTTCAGGATTCCTTTCCACTCTTACAAACTGACAACCCCAAAGAGGTTTTGTATATGTGGATTACATCTACTGAATTTATCATATTACATATTAAAACTAAGAAATACTAAAACATTTTATTCATTAAAATAGTAATAAACCTATTATGTGTAAACATAATATTTTAAAAGAAAAATAACTACTTTCCAAAGCAAAAAAAAATTAGTGAGACAACTAGCTATGTTTCATTTTTTGCAAATCTTTTCAATGCCTGATTTGAGAGAAGGCAGCTGATTCTCAAATATGCTTCTGCATTCAATCTCTTGCAAGATGTTACTTTGATTGAAGAATAGGAAGAAAATCTAGTCTCACACAGATAAGAAGTTAGAAAACGGAGGAGTATTTTAGTAGCCTTTTTAGATGACCGTGGATATTTTTGTTACTATGCCAAAACTTGACAAGTGGTAGCTTCTTAAAAGTTAGTTGCAATGTGGAATCTGAAACTCTATCAGTGAGCTTTTCATACTATTACACTAACATCCATTGGTCTCTTTTGTAGTTTGAATGGATCTTTTACTCAGGCATGGTTTTGTAACATCAGGTGTTTGTCATTTGGAAAACATGGTTCTGTGAGTTATACAAATCTTCCAAATGTTGATACACTTCATTCTCTTCCTTCCCATCCACATCACTAATAATATCACCGATCTTAACAGAAAAGTCTGTAAGTATTGTGAGGCTGTCAGGTTCACAGTGGTGGTATTAGTTTTCCAAAATTCTAATTTTTGCTTGAAAGCTCAAATTTTATCATTAGCAACAATATAGTCAGTTGTTATCCTTGAAATGTCAGGCTTGTTTCATTTCATTCATTTTCAAGAAAACATCTGCCAAATACTCAGGTGTGAATAAGCATAGGTTGCCTGTCAATCGTTCTTTCAGAGTGACTAGAGTTCAGCTCATACTCATACAGACACAGAACTGCTTTTCTCTAAGACAGTCATCCTACTTCAGTATGCAGCAGAAATGCTTCATGTGTACTTCCTATTAATATTAAAAGAGATGTGTCCTCGAGGTTTGAGATTTAACAAAATCAATACAGACGCTCTTCAACTAAGATGGTGTTAAGTCTCAATAAACCCAATATAAGTAGAAAATATCGTTAACTTGAAAATGCACTTAATACCCTGATTAACCTATCATAAAGTCGAGAAATTGTAAGTTGAGCCACTGTAAATAAGGGACCGTCTGTATATTTTATTGCTTTTTTTTTAACCATAAGTACATGGTAGTGAAGAAAATAATGACCAGTCATATGGTTTCATGTTAAAGCCTTGTTTTGTGTGAAGCCACCACCAGTTTTACCCACCACTGCTTCTATATCATCTGTTAAGTATCAATATAGTAAAAAAGGAAAGTGATGTCTTTGTGTTATTACGAAAATAGTTTTGACCTTGTGGGGCTATTGTAAAGGTCTCAGGGAGTCATCGGAGTCTGCAGAGAATACCTTAAGAGCTGCTGTTAGATCATAAAGTGTTTTGTATGCCATGCTGACAAGTATAGGTTTTATCCTGTAGGCAATAGAAAGCCATTGATGAATTTTAAGAAAAAACAACATGCCCATATTTGCGTTTTAGAAAAGTTACCTAATCAATAGTGTGAGGCATAGATCTGAGAGGGTCGAGTTATTGGCAGTGATTCTAGATAAGGGTGATTGTGCTAGGCAAGGTCAAAGATGATGACGATCTGACCTAGAAGGTAGGATGTAGTGATTGGGGAGTGGGGTATGAGTTTGGAGATATTTAGGAGTTTTCTCTAGGAACTGACCTATAAGAGGTAAGGGAAGGAAATAATTAATTCAGGGGGATTTCTAGGAAATCTGACTTCAGTGAGTAGGTGGATGATGGTGGTACTTTAATTCAGATAATCAATACAAGAAGAAGAGCAGGCTGGGGCTGGGAGAAGAGCAAGAGGAAGATAAATTCAGTTTATGACAAGTCTAGAGTGTACAGTCTATGGTCCATCCAAATGGAAATGTCCAGTAGTAGTCAGAAATGTGGACTGAGGGCTCAGGAGAAAAGTTTGAATGGCGAAGAAAATTCAAAATTCATTTGTCTGGAAGTTAACATGGAGGGATGAGATTGTCCAGGGACAATCCAGTATATACAGAGAAAACAAAATAGGCCCTAATACCATTATTTCAGTGCAAAAAAGAGGAGACGGGAACAAGAATGGGAAAGAGGGGTTCTGAAAGGTAGATGCTCCAGGAAAGTGCTGCCATAGAGCTAAGGAAGTTTTTAGAGGCCAGTCATGTGCAGATTAAATCGTTGTTCACAGATGTTCATGGTCTTCTAACTAGAGTCAGTATATAATTTCCCTGCCTCATTGATGTGGACAGAAATGAGGCTGAGGATGCAGTGATTTCTTTCAACCCATCCTCTTGCACTTCTGTAATCTACCATGAACAGGATATTCCGGACAACTACTAGTCCAAGCCAACTGTACAGACGTGTAGAGCTGGCCTGAATCCGATCTAAAGCCTGGAGTCAAACCCAGTCAGTCAATGCACATTCTGAATTTGAACCACAACAGCGACCCGCAGACATGTTCCAAGAAAAAAAAATGTGAGTGAAAGCCACTGAGTCTCCAAAAGTGTTTGTTAGGCAGCATTATTGTTGTAATATCTGAGCAGCAGAAGATCCTTGTTAAATGTTATAAAGAAGTCAGATAGGCTTCTCAAGATTAGATAGTAGATTGAATGTCCCTCTCCCAACACCAATAAAATCAGTAAAGAAGAGTAAAAGCTAGCAAAAATGCACCAACAGAACAATATTGGGTGGTAAGGTAGACATCATACAAAAACCATCAAAAACCTATGGTCAAGGAAAGAAACGTAATTCTGGAGCACAGTGAAGCGTTACACAGGCGCTCAACTTCAAAACTTGCCCATGCCCCTAGGATCACTATTTTTTTATGAGTCAAAATCCTGAGAATTCTCAATACTGTCACCAAATCTGGACAGAAGCAAATGGCATGGCAGCCTCATTTTTTTCCTCTTCTGGCTGAGAGTAGGGGAGATGGATGTGGTAGAAAAACAGATAAACATCAGGGCTGGCTACCTCTGAGGAAAGGACTTCAGAGACATACACCAAATTGGGATCATTACAAACTCGAAGGAATAGAAGATGCTGCTCCCGTGTAGGTAGTGTGAACCCTGAAACACACTTAACATAATCTCAAAACGAGAACAGTCAGTTCAGCCAGATGCATGCTGGCTTGTGCGCCAGCTCTGCCTTCCCCTTCCCTCAGGTCAGGGAACACACAGAGACACTCACTACAAGTCAGTTTCACTTACAAGGAGAACCACTATGCCTCAGAAGCATTTGCTATTGAATACTGAACATGTAGACATATCTCAGTTGCTTACTGAATTTATCCTGGTTAATCTACTAAACTTACATGAGAAAGAAAGACTTCTTCAGGAATGCCTTAGAAAATGCAAATCACTTCCATGGAGGTGCACTCGGTCTATGTCTGCTGGTCTGCAGACAGAAAAGTCTGCGGGGTCATGTCTGCTGGTCTGTCTAGCCCAGGCTTCTCATAGCAATCTTAAACACTCGATGAGCCGTGTTTACACATGGGAAGAAAATGTGAACAGGAACAACGCACCCACGTAACATGCCATTCAATCATACAGGTTAGCCAGCAGACATTCTTAAACATGAAAAAACTCAGGGAAGACAGCACCATCCAATCAATTAAGAAACAAATCAAAGTAAAAACTGTGGGAATGGAGCCACTATGGTAAAAGGCCTAGTATAAACACTGCATAGATTGAAATATAGCATGAGAATTAAACTGTAGGATATGGTTTAAAAATTGTGAATATCATAAACCCGGACAGTGTGAAAATACTACTACTATTCAAGGTAGGAGGTGGCAGGGAAGGGTTACGGGAGAAAGTATGAGGGTGCAAAAGTACACGTTTTTCAGCCAAAATCAACATGTTCTGTCCAAAAATTCAACAGTTCCTCTGTTTTACTCTAGTTTCTTTCATCTGTTGAATTAAAGATTTTTCTAAAACAACAAAAAAAATCTATAGTACTCATTTCAAAAACCTACTCGGCTTTCTGTTCTTTTTCCCTTATACATAGTAGGATATCAGAAATAATGTTTACCTTAATTCTATGATGGTTATTTCTGGATGATAGGATTTGGGGTGACTTTAAAAACTGTTACCGTTTTTTATTCTTGCATTTTAAATTATTTATAAATGAGCATATGACATTTCTACTTCTTCAAAAACAAGAGAATAGATTTTCTTTATAAAAAACGATGGATGCAAACATGCCATGATGTTAAATAATGTTGATTATAGGTAGTAGGAATATAGATATTTTCCTCTTTGTACTATTTTGTATAGTGGAGGAATAAATGGGAGATAAAAACCGGACCTTTAGTATAGACTACTGTGGTATATTTAAGATGGCCTCAAAATCTATGCCATTCCTCCCACTGAGAGAATGGCCACTATTTCTCCTCTCCTAGATTCTGGGCTGGCCCTATGACCTATCTTGGTCAATCAAATGTGGTGGAAGTGACTTTGTGAATCTTTCTAGGGCAGGGCTTAATGGAAATACAGGTTCTGCTTTTACCCCTTTTAATTATTTCTCTTTGACATCAGCTATTAGGTGAAAAGTCTGATTAATCTGTTAAAAAGGCCATATGGCATGGGCCTGAAACCAGCTCAGACATTCCAACCCCAGCCAAGCTTTCTGCTGAACGTAACCTCATGAGGCACCCCAGCCAATGCCACACATTGAGCAGATGAGCCACCCAGCTGATCCCTGCCCAAATTTCTGATCCAAAGAATTATGGACAGATAGACATTGCTCTAAGCCATCAAGTTTTGGGGTATGCAGTGGTGATAACTCTTTTGAAAGGTGTGACTTTGAATGTAAGGAGTGAGCTAAGGCAGTAAATAAGTGACAAATAAGATTTTTCTGCTATTGATTTTTAGAAGATAGGGTGTCACAGCATAAAAGATCTACTCTTGCTGGGTGTAGTGGCTTTTGCCTGTAATCCTAGCACTTTGGGAGGCTGAGGTGGGCGGATCACCTGAGCTCAGGAGTTTGAGACCAGCCTGGCCAACACAGTGAAACCCCATCTCTACTAAAAACACAAAAATTAGCCAGGTGTGGTGGTGGGCACCTGTAATCTCAGCTACTTGGTGGGAGGCTGAGGCAGGAGAATTGCTTGAACCCAGGAGGCAGAAGTTGCAGTGAGCTGAGATCGTGCCACTGCACTCCAGCCTGGGCAACAGAGCAAGACTCCATCTCAGAAAAAAAAAAAATCTACTCTTATGAATTTTGTTCGTTTGTGTAACTCTTTTTACACTAAAGGAATTCTGTTTTGTAAAAGACCTTACTTCATCTGTTATTTCTTGGACAGTGAGGATCATGCCTGCTGTTAGTCTCACCTACCACTATTCCCATAATGTTCAATGGATTTCTTCAGGCTGGTAGCTTTTCCCTTTTTACCAAACAATTTTTATTGCTTCTCTGTGCAAAAGTGCTATTATAGTTTAAATATAGATAAAATTAAAAAATCATAAATTCTACCACTCAGAGATATCCATTAGTAAAATTTTGATATAATTGTAGTCTTTTTTTCTCTTGAGTTATACTTTTGTTTTGCAAAAATGAGCTCATATCTACATGTTTTGGGATGTGCATTTTCATTGAAAAATATCATGTGAACATTTTCAATATCTTTAAATATGCTCTCCAACATCATTTCCTATAGTGCACAGTTTTCAGTGTATTTGCTATAGTTAAAAATATAGAAAGGATATAGAGAATGCTGGTGTTGCAGGTACCTGTCACATAAGAGGAGCTGAATAAATAACTATTGACTGAAAGGATGAAAGCTAGAATAAGCATCTTTTTGATTAGCTAAAGCTTAGTGCGATTATTAATTGCCACCTTTGGGCAAATTCTGAAAATGGGTCAAAGGCTAGGTATATCTCTCAGGCAATTTAATAATGATAGGTATTGCCAAATTATCCTTCAGAAATGTTTTATCAAGTTATATTGCACATGACTGGTGACCCTTTAAGTGGATTTCAGTATACCTCAAATTTTCTCTAGAATTACTTTAATGATTTATCTGCGGAAACATTATTATAAGCTCTGACAGAATGAGTACTAGGTTTACTCTCTGTCTCCATTCTTGATCACCAGCTTGAAAAAGGTCAGTTCATCATCAACCCAGAAGAGGAGTGAAGTATGTCTCACAATTAGCATGCACGCTACTTTTACGGCACTATTGAATATATCGGCAGACAAATGTATTTGGTCCCAGAAAATCAAGCCTCATAGTGGCTGTGCCTCTCTCTGAGTATCAATATCTATTCATGTACCTAAATCTATGTGTACAAAACACTTAAATATAATCAGAATGTCCAAATCAAACAACTGTTGCAAAAATGTTATATCATTCATGCAGAGAGAAGAATAGAATGAGAATATCTAGGTTCATTTTCGCACTTGGTCATTGGACTCATTTTTATGGACAGAATGTAGTACACTGGGGTATGGTATAATAGTTAATAGTTGAGGCTCTCAAGTAAGACAGATTGTGGCTTGAAACTGCCTCTGCCAATTGTTCAGCAGGATGATCTTGGGCTAGTTATTTAACCTCATAGTCGCAGTTTCCCCATTTGTAATATGGGGATGACAGAAATACCTTCCTCATGAAGATTACCATAAGGCTTAAATGAGATAATGGAACATGAGATGAATGAAAATGGCAGAGCCTGGAACATAGTACATGATGAGTAAATATCAGCTATTATTCACAGTATTTTTTGTGATATAGCCTTAAAAAAAGAGCCAAGGCAATGAACGCTAATGAATCAATTACCTTAGCAACTTTAATGTAGGTTAGTAAAAAAGAAATGTCATTTACTTTATGTATAATCTAAGTGAGTGAATCAAAACTTAGCTATATCTTACCTATACTGTAATTTTAATTTTTTATTTTCAGGTAACATATGGTACATATGTTTTTTATATATATTATAAAACTGTAAGGATTAATAATTAAATTATTATTAATTTAAAAATTAAATAATTAAAACGGTAAGATTAGTTTAAAATGAGCAACTGTACTAATTATAATTCTTTCAAGATTGTTTTAATCATCAAGAAACAATACCAGAACTATGTTGTCAGGAGTGCATTCATATTTTCCATTTTTGCTTATATTGAGATTTGATTGTTCATTTAAAATTTGGATATTACCTACTACTTGGCATTTGGATATAAAGTGAAACAGAAATGCACTTAATATGTAAATTTTATAGAACTAAAACAATTTAAACAAAATATGCAATGCAATTTATGTGAAGCAAAACAGTTCCATAGATCAATGGAGGCACTTCCTGTGCATTTGTAAATGAAAAAAACTTGAAAGATGTTTTTAAACCACCAGAATATGAAAAAAAAATCTCTCTCTTTTTTTTTTGGTCTCATAACACAGGTAGGGGAAATAAGCTTGCAGGTGGAAATATATAGGAAAAATGTCATTAAAAAAAAAAAAAGTCCTCAATGGTAAAGTGAGGAGGCCGGATGTAATGGCCTTGAAGGTTTTGTCCATCTGTTAAGGCTTTTTATTCTATCTAGTGTTGTCTCAGCTTAAAGGGAATATATAAAAAGCAACTGACGTTAACATTAACTCTTCCCAACATTACTCAGATTGCCTGCAATAGGCTATAGAAAAAGAAGATGCAGAGGTGAGGCAGGAAAGGGCAGCTATAAAACCCCAATTTTTCTTTTATTGTTCTTTGCTTTGTATGATTACTCCACATGCTTTAAGTATTGTTATGTCAAACTAAAGTCGCTGAAAAATAATCTTTTGCTGGGAATTCTTTAAAAATTTTTTGTTCTCTTTTAAGCCTTATTTATAAAGGTTTCCAGATGCTTATCTTCACACATTAAACCCAGTATGATGTAGACACATACAATAATATTCACTGCTATGAAGCCAAGAAAAAACTACTTGGAGATCTAACTGCCTATCACTGAAAGAATTGGGGTCCAGGGAATTTTCTGTTGCTATTAAGGGTGTGATTCTCTGAAGTCATTTGCAAACAACCTAGTTTCTCAGCAGCAACATATCTATCCTGTACTGTGTCAAAGCACATCAAATGGTTGGCATTCCAAGCTTCGAACAGGTTATTTTTCATTATGTGAATACATAATGAAAGGATGTGGGCAAAGAACAGAATGCAAATTGGAAGCTGACTTCTGACTTTAACAGCCAGCAGTGCTGGGCTCAAACAGTCATTCTAATTTCAAGAGACAATTCCAAAGTGGTTCTCAAGAGAAAGGACAGGGTATTTTTAAAATATTTGTTCAATGTGAATGGATTGGGCTTGCCAAAAATGACTTTTTATGCTGGCATGCGATCTCTTAGAGGGAAGTCAGCCTGAGTCACTGGATACATCAAAGGTAGAGTCCAGTGAATGGAATTACTGCAGGCTGTGTGAACAAGCCAGATACCCGCATTCATCTGCCCACTGCTGGGATTTCAGCCCTCCTTTTAATTACATTAAAGCAGCTGGTACCACTGGTTACTGAAGTCTTCAGATTACCTTGATTGCTTGGTCATTATCTCTAATCAGCTGCTGCTTCTCATCTTCAAACTTTTGTCTAACATCCTGGAGCCGCCTTTCTGCAGCGAGCTGCTGCTGGCTGTTCTCTTCTTTCAGAGAGGAAATGGTTGTCTGAAGTTCTGCTATGATCTAAAATGAAAACAGCATGCTATAACTTCAAATTCTTCTGGGAGAGGCATCTATTTTATATGTATTGATGCTTAACAAAAGAATGAATTTGGCAAAACTTTATTCTACAAATTAAATATTTTCAATTAACATATCACACACTATAATGCATGAAATGCCACACAATAAAAGACTAATAAAAATGTGAATGGTGAACAACTGCTGAACCAAATATACTTGGAAGATGTTTCCACTCTAACATTCCACAATATTTACTCATCAGAAGAAAGAACATCTGTGATCTCAAAAATATGAAAAGTGTCAGATTTTATTTTATTGAGAAATATACTTACTAGAATGAGAAAAGCTATTCTGCTTTTCAGAATACTTCGAACTGTAATAAGCAAAGAAAATAATGAACAGAGTTTATTCTTCAGTCACCTAACTCTATACAGTAATTTTTGGGAATTCACTAATGTTAGTGTATTGTGTTTAACAATTTAAGTTCTTATGTCATTTACTACTGTGAAACAGGTATCATTATTGCCTATCTTTTATTTTATTTTATTTTATTTTAATTATTATTATTTTTTTTTTGAGATGGAGTTTCGTTCTTGTTGCCCAGGCTGGAGTGCAATGGCGTGATCTCGGCTCACTGCAACCTCCGCTTCCTGGGTTTAAGTGATTCTCCTGCTTCAGCCTCCCGAGTAGCTGGGATTACAGGTGCCCGTCACCATGCCCAACTAATTTTTTGTATTTTTAGTAGAGATGGGGTTTCATCATGTTGGCCAGGCTGGTCTCGAACTCCTGACCTCAGGTGATCCACTCACCTCGGTATCCCAAAGTGTTGGGATTACAGGTGTGAGCCACTGTGCTCGGCCTGCCTATCTTTTATAAATGAGGACGCAGAGGCACAGAAAGAGGACAAATATCTTACATTGTTGAAAATGACATTCAACTAAAGAGACAGGCAGGATTTGAACCATGCAGTCAGACCAATCACTGCACTAACTGGGTCCTTTAACCTGCCGACTTTATGGGGTTTTTTGTTTTTGTTTTTTATTTATTTATTTATTTATTTTTGAGATGGAGTCTTGCTCTGTTACCCAGGCTGGAGTGCAGTGGAGCAATCTTGGCTCAATGTAACCTCCATCTCCCGGGTTCAAGCGATTCTCCTGCCTCAGCCTCCCGAGTAGCTGGGACTACAGGCCACCACGCCCGACTAATTTTTGTATTTTTAGTAGAGACGAGTTTCACCATATTGGCCAGACTGGTCTCGAACTCCTGACCTTGTGATCCACCCTCCTCGGCCTCCCAAAGTGCTGGAATTACAGGTGTGAGCCACCATGCTTGGCCACTCTGTTATGTTTCTTTAAAACAAGGTTTTGGTATTGCAGGGAAGTTTATACTTCCAAATAGGTTGTCTTCTTCCTAACTCATGGATAGTTATTTTGGTTTATATGGTGCCATTTTCATTCACTCCTGTAGTATTCCCTGCATTTAAGAATCTGTTCTCTCCAGACAGCGTTCTTCTAACTTCTCAAATTAACCATCTGATGAGAAACTTTTATATTTAATTGGCCTTCTGAGAGCACTGTCCTTCCTTTGGTTTGGATGTATCCATTTCCTTGCAAATTCAATAGTGATGACTTTTTAAAAGCAGGAAATAGTTGTTTCTTCTAATAAAAGAAATAACATTAGACCCGCATTAGAATATAATTCTTTTGGTCCTAAGCAGAGGGGAGGGCAGTTGATGAGAAACTCTGGACAATTATCTTTCTTGAAGCTCAGTTTTTCCAACTATTATTTGGTGACAAAACAAGATTACAGCATTATAAGGCAATAAATAGAAACTGTCTGGAGTCCCCCAGAAGCCAAATGCTATAGAAATACTAGTTGTTACTACTGACATAAATAATAGCATCTTGACAATAAAATATGGAGTATTTATGCTTTGAGAAGTGAGCAAATTCACTGTACCAAAGTTTGACACTTGGAATTTGTCAATAATCAGATATTTAGCCAACTGTGAAATGACAAAATACATAATAACAACATGTCAATATTATTACATGCAAACTTGGGCTTTCTGCTATGAGTGGAGGCATTCATTTACTGAGAATGAAGATGTTTTCATCCATCTTCTGAATTTTGATTAAATATTGTTTCCATTCTGGCATCGATTCAATTAATTCTCATAGCACTTCTGTGAAACAGGAAAGGTTAAATTCTCATAGTAAATGTCAAAAATTGATGCACAAAACAATCAACTCACAGTCACAGAGCCACAGGAGCCAGGGATAAAAAAGAGTCAGATTTCCTTGGCCTAATATGAAATTTATGATTGATCTTTTATGAGAACATGGGGCCAAATAGTAAAAAACAACTTACTATTTCAATGTTTTAAGCTGAGGAAACTATAACTTTGTAGACGTGAGTTTAATTCTGGAGAGAGAAGGAGGGCAAGACAGAGAATGAGAGAGAGAGGGTGTGTGTGTGTGTGTTTAGTTCTGCGCAGTTTAACACATGTATAGATTCATATATCCACAACTGCAGTCATGTGATATATTTTTAAAGTACAAAGTAATTTTTTCTTTAAAAAATACTAAGATTCAGACTAGCTTGTAACTGACCAAAGAATAAAGATAAGAATATCCTGGGATACTTCAAACGGTCAAAGGCCATGGAACAGGGACATTTCTCATTTTCAGAACATTTAGGACAAAATAATTCAGGTTTTGAGGCGGGCGGATCACCTGAGGCCAGGAGTTCGAGACCAGCCTGGCCAACATGGCGAAACCCCATCTCTACTAAAAATACAAAAAATTAGCCAGGTGAGGTGACACATGCCTGTAATCTCAGCTACTAGGGAGGCTGAGGCTGGAGAATCACTTGAACCCAGGAGGCAGAGGCTGCAGTGAGCCAAAGGCCGCAGTGAGCCAAGATCGCGCCATTTCACTCCAGCCTAGGCAACAAGGGTAAAATTCCATCTCAAAACAAACAAACAAACAAACAAAACAAAAAGAAAAGAAAAAAATGCAGGTTTTGGAAAGGACTACAAGTGAAGTCCAGGATGTTCTAAGAAGGACATGCTTGCTTTTGTGTGGGAAATAAAACCTTATATTCTTTAGGGGGATAACGGGAGATTCCTTTGTGGGAAATAATGAGATTATTTTTGGAAAGCTATTTCTAAAACTTAGGAAGGCGATATAAGGGGGAGAATGTTAAAACACTTCAGGTGAAACAACTTGGCTAGATATACAGATAAATTATTTGGTTGAATAGACTCACAGGTGATATGGATATGGAACAGTAACTAAAATAAGGATAATTTAAAAAACAAGATTTAATACTTTAAGACTGAGAAATAATCATAATAATCAGATTAACATGCTTCAGGTAAGGAACAAAACTCTACTGGTCATAGACCTAGAGTATAAGAAAATGGACTACTTTCTCCTTAGTTCAGTGTATGTAATAACTGGCACCCAGTTTAAGTGGTAGAACTATAATCATGGTAAGTAATAAAAAACCATCACCTGGCAAATTGTATTCAGATAACCTACCCTTCTCATAGAATAATAATGTTAAAAGTTTCTAAGAAAAATGAAAGCTAATATATACAATCATAATCAAAACCCTCCAGTTTTGATTGAATCATAATTAAAAACCATAGAACAAAATGCTAGCACTCAACTAAATGTTTATACTGTATTAGTTTCAACGAAAGAAGTGGATTAGAGAATTTTCATATGGATATTAAAAGTTAGTATTTTCAGAAACAAAAGGAGAGCTATTTTGAGCTAATGGTGTAAGCAACCGAACTCATGAAAGTCATAATAGTTAATAATTGTTAAGCAATTAACGCTTTGCAAAAATGTCAGTGTCTTAAAAAAAAAACCAAACAGGATCCTAAATAGGGGTTAGGATTTCATCTTCAACTCATTCTATTGTTTTTCAGATTATAGTACAGTTTGAGGGTTTTATAAAACTCTTCTTTAAAATATAATACAATAGAGAAGACAAGCCACTTAGGAAGCCATGCTTACGAACGTTAGGTGAACGGTGACGCGCCTCATAAAATAAGTGGATGCCCTGTGCATTCTGGGTTGGCCCCCAGGAGGCTGGCATAGAGATGGGCACAGGGGTCATGTGGAATATTCCCAGGTACTAATATGCATCAGGCGTTGGGTAGTGTGGGGCAGCGGTGGGAGACACTCGTCCCTTGGCAGCAGGCAAGCTCAACTGGCATTCCAACTTCAGTCCTGCCCATGTTTCTAACTATGGACATTCTGGCAAAATGGCAGTATCTTTCCTTGAAAAATGGCCACTAGATGACTAGGCTGAGTGGAAAAACTACATTAATATTGAAGAGGCAAAAGATTAATATATAATCACTTATTATTTCAATGTTTTAAGCGGAATAAACTCCAGCACTCACCACCACTGTGGTGTATGCACTGTCTCCATTCTTAAGATAAAAAAAAATGTGATTCTGATGGAAATGATATTTGGGGGCGTGCCCAGAGATGATGCAAACACTGCAGTGGTGGCGAGGGTGAGTGCTGCAGATCTCAGAACGGGGCACAGGTCTCAGGTGTGCCAAGGGTTCAGTGTACACAGTCTATTAGGTCCTACAGGCTTGATAAAAAATCGTGAAAAGTAAGCAGCTTCCTCTAAAGGAGGAAAATCTTTAAAATATTTTCCAAATTTAATCTAATGCTCTCTGAGGTACCAACACATTCATTACTAATGCATTCACTTTCTTTTTTTCAGAGAGGGATTTAAAAAAACCCAACAGAGTTAAGCACTTTGCTTTTAGTGTTCTCATCAGCCTAATGAGATATGAGTTAGAGATTCCAACAAACTATCACTTAAATATGAAGAGATCCAATCCACAGTCTTGTTTTATAATGCTCATTTTTAAATAATCTGACATGCTTCTCTGAACTGACTGGCATTGTAGACTAATGCTTCTCAAATGCCTGTTCACAGATATAAATATTTAGAAGTTGGCAAACAAAATATTATCAATGTAAGGTTATCATCCTAACTTTTATGAGAAGGATGGACTATCTTTTATTATATTACATCCTTTCTAAGTTTTTTTGGTGTTGCGCTGTCCCTTGATCAATGAAATGATGGTAATAGTATATGGTAGTTGTTACTAGTTGCTTTTTCCTTCTCCACCTTCAAGTCTTTTCTTGGGAAAACAGTTAGCAACCCTGTGCCTCTCCAAGCTTTTCAGGGAGATTTTATCAACTTGTGAACACTCAAAAACATGGTGTCTGAAGCAATAATTTGTTCCACCTTCCGAACTTTTTTTCATTCTTCCTTCCCTCCTTTCCTCTTTCTCTATGGCAATTTTAGTGCTGATACTATAATAATTCACATTCATTAAGTGCTTTAGTGTGTGCTAAGCACTACACTGAACACATTTTTGGCATTGTTTTACTTAATAGTTAAAACCATCCTATGAGGTTAGTACTGTTCCTCCATTTGACAAATGAGGAAATTGAATTCCAAAGAGGGCAGGTAACTTGCTCAAGGTCACGGAAGTGGTAGGGCTGGTATTCAAATCCAGGGGTGCTGGACTCCAGAGCTCAGGCTTTCTTCTGCATTAACTTACATTTAATTTGTTTTAATATCAACTAATCAGGCTTCTTCATACATTCCTTTAGATAAATACTCCTGTTTACACTCTCATTATTTAGGCATTTTTATTAGCTATCTTATATCTCACTCTCGGTCTGCTTCCCCAATTTAACATAAAGCGAAATAAGCAGGATGTTAGGATATGCCAACTAGGGATTTTTAATGTTTTAATTTAAACTTTAACTTTTGGCCTAAATAGATTTCTTTTGATTGCAAGAAACTTTTTCAGTGGATTAAAAGGATATTTCTCCATGTTCCTTCCTCAAGGAAGGGCTGGAATAATGGCAATCAAGACATAATCATCATTTCTTACATAAACACATAAGACTCTTCATTTGGACAAAGACTTTTTGCTTTTCTAATGGGCTGTGAATTAGTAGAACTGAAATTTTAGGCCAGGCATGGTGGCTCATGACTGTAATCTCAGCATTTTGGGAGGCTGAGGAGGGAGGATCACCCGAGGTCAGGAGTTTGAGACCAGCCTGACCAATACGGTGAAACCGTGTCTCTACTAAAAATACAAAAAATTAGCTGGGCATGGGGGCAGGTGCCTGTAATCCCACCTACTTAGGAGGCTGAGGCAGGAGAATCACTTGAAGCCAACTCAGAGGTGGAGGTTACAGTGGGTCAAGACCATGCGGTAACACTACAGCCTGGGCGACAAGAGCAAAACTCTGTCTCAAAAACAGACAAAAAAATGAAATTTTATAACTATCACCAAAATTTTGCCACATTAAAAATGGAATGGATGGGCCAGGCGTGGTGTCTCATGCCTGTAATCCCAGCACTTTGGGAGGCTGAGGCAGGGGGATCACAAGATCAGGAGATCGAGACCATCCTGGCTAACAGAATGAAACCTCGTCTCTACTAAAAATATAAAAAATTAGCCGGGCGTGATGGTGGGCATCTGTAGTCCCAGCTACTTGGGAGGCTGAGGCAGGAGAATGGCATGAGCCCAGGAGGCGGAGCTTGCAGTGAGCCAAGACTGCACCACTGCATTCCAGCCTGGGGCAACAGAGCAAGACTCTGTGTCAAAAAAAATAAATAAAATAAAATAAAATAAAATAAATGGGAGAGATTTGGCCAGGCTGGTAGTGTTAAGGTTAAGAACTTCCACTTTGAAGTCAGATCCAGACTGGGTCCTGGCTTAGTCACTTGCCAACTTGTGTGATCTTATCTCTTGAATCTCAGTTTTCACAAATGGAAAAATGGCACCAATAATAGTTCCTAATTCCAGAGTTATTGTGAAAGACTGAATGAGTCAACATGGTTAGTGCCCCATGAACATTAGATATTATTATCTTTTTTGTTGTTGTTACTACTATTATGTGGCATTATGTGGTAGTATGGTAAATTCTAGTTTACTACCAAATACCATTGTATATATATAAAAATATGAAGACAAGCTGATTTTAACAATCATTAGATATGCTCACAAAACCAAATGGCTTAACTTACCTACCTGCAAAGTAAAGATAAGTAGTATTTATTTGTTCTATAATCACTTATGCAAGTAAGGAAAACTTGGAGTTCCTTAAATGATACTACTGGATATCACTGTAACAACTTATGCTGAAAAAGTACTCTGAGCATCATATTTCAAGTAGAGACAGGCATTCAATTATTGGCCTTTCTTATACTAAAACTATGACAGTAAGTACAAACAGCAAGTTATGGATGTAGGGACTTAGAATTCTCTTTTTCCCGAAAGGAGTCAACAGTTGAGCTGTAGACTTAACCTAGAATTATTTGTCATTTTGATTTTTGTTTGAAGAAGCCTTTAGGTAGAGCAAAATGGAATATTACAAAAAAAGCACAGATGGTACCAAACTGCTTACATCACAAATGTAGGTGTATATCTCCTGTTCTTGTGAAGTATGTTTCAGCCTGGGCTTGTTTAAGTGTACAGGCTGGTTTTACAACATCTGAGAGTGTGTGTGTGTGTGTGTGTGTGTGTGTGCGCGCGCGCTTGTATGTGTTGTTTCAAATGGTTAAATATGCCTAATTTTTCTTGATTTTTAATGACTGAAATATTAAAATCATGTTCTGTTTATTTGTATACCCATAAAAATATGATACCATTCCACAAAAAAAAACTGAAAAGAATGAAGTTTAACTTGAAAGTGCCAAGGCTTTTATGTGGAGGTTTCATTTTTGTTTTGGTTTTACCTTGTTTTGTGTCTTTTAATGTTGCTTACCTGTGAAGATTTGGCAAGCTTCTGAGTGTATTCCTTTTCAATCTGCTTCAGCCTGCTGTTGGCCTGAAAAACACACGTACATGAACACATACACAGTGACCTGTGAGCTTGGTATCTCTTCCACATGCCTATCACCAGGCAGCTGGGATGCCTGCCAGCTGCACCACCCTTCTGGGGCAGCCAGAAAACCACAGGGCTTGTCTTTGATGTTACGCCAACTATTCATCACTTAAAAAGCAAAAAAAAAAAAAAAAATCTCTTCTGCCAATTATTAGACAAACATAAGACTTCTGTGGATAGAAAGAGAAAGGGAGAAAGAGAGAGAAATAGACACAGCAAAAGTATGAAGGCTCAGAAGGTAAAGTAGGGGAAAGAGAGAAGAAACAAGAGGGGCAAGGAAAAAGGAGAGGGAAGTGGAGGAAGAGGAAAGGAAGGTAAATTTAGTACTTTTTCACCTTAATTAAAAAAAATAAAAGAAATAGATGATTCTGGACAAAGGAGATATGGGATTTTGAGAATCACTGAGCAAAGAGTTGAGCCCTGACTCTGCCAAATACATAAGGGCTAATTTCTACAGTGACAAATGTATCTAAATCAAACAAGTTTTATGTCCTGGAAATAGGGTGGCCTTTCTAGAATCAGTCCACATTGCTTAGAACTTGGTTATCCCCTCTGCCACTCAAGTTCCAATTCTTTTTATGTGATCTGTTTTCTGCTCTCTGGAAACTTTTGGGATCTTTATTTCATCATCAAGGTTTAAAAATGTCACAGTGACGTGCCCTAGACTGGGTCTTTTTCCCATCAATCATGTGGGCACTAAAGAGGCTCTTCACTCTGAACTTGTGTCCTTTACTACTGGGAAAGGTTGGTCATTACTCTCATGATTTCTCTCGTCTCTCTGTCTGTCCGTCTGTTTCCCTGAGTATGTCTCTCCTGCAACTCTGATTTTGTACCTCTTAGATTTAGTGTCTCTTTTTATTGTTGTTTCTATGTTCCATTTCTTTGTCTTTTTGATTATTCTTAGAATTTCCTCAACTTTTACCTAAAACGTTATATTCTGCCATCATATATATATATTCATAATTTCCAACAGTTCCTTTTTGTTTTTTGAACAGCATCATCATTATCATCCCTCTTTTTACAGATGAGAAAACTAAGGCACAGAGAGGGTAAGTAACTTGCCCAGCATCACACAGCTAGGAAGTGATGAAGCCAGGACACAAACTCACACTTTGGCTGCAGAGCACAGGTGCTCCACCAGTGAGAGCACTGTGTCATGCCTTGCAATACAGTCCTTCTATCTATCTCTCTATCTATCTATCTATCTATCTATCTATCTATCTATCTATCTACTTTTCCATCCATCCATCCATCCATCCATCCATCCATCCATCATCTATCTGTCTATATGTCTATAACTATCTATCTACACATATATTTTAATTTTTTTCTGCTGAGTGTGTGTGTGTGTGTGTGTGTGTGTGTGTGTGTCTGAGTTACCTTTGTTTATATACTTTCACCTGTCTGTTTTGGTCTTTGTCTTTCACTTTAGATACTTTCCTCAAATATCTGGTGATCTTTGATGTCCTTTCTTATTCAAAGTGAGGTCTCCAAAGCTGGATAAAAGAATCTTGCATGTGTGTATGGGTTTGTGGATGGGTGGGCATCACCACAGGGTGTGTTACAAAGGGGCCTGGACTCTCCCATGCCAGCATCTGACTGGATTTCCCTCTTGGATCAGTTTGCCCAGAGCTGCATCCTCCAGTTTCCTGCCAGGCAGCACAAATCTGATGGCCAGTATTTTCAGAAGGGCATCGAGGTGTTCAGGAGAGTGACTCTCGTGCAAGGTTAACCTCACATTTCTCCTCAACTGTACCTGAGGCCCTTTCTCATTCTACCTCTCCAGAGAACAAACCAGAGATAGGGATGGGGGCAGTCTTGGGATAAAATCTGGGCCATCTGTTCCAAATGCAGACTTTCAACCAAGCTTCCAGTTCTTCACTTCACCCCATACCCAGTCTCTCCAATTCCTGAACCTTCCCAAAGTTCTACCATGGGAAAAATCTTGCTGCTTCTAATTGGTATCCTTCAGGTCTCCCTTCCCCAAGAAATTGTTCAGTTTTTAGGATTCTTAGTTCTGCTAAGTTAATTTCAGGCCCAGCCTTTTTCAAGTTCTCAATGCTATTGATTTCTTATGTGTATGGTTGTCTCTTATTTTCTTTGAAAATAATTATAGTATAAAAATCTTGATGCCTGAGTCTCATCTGCAGAGGTTCTGATTCAATTTATCTGGGCTACAGGCTGGACACTAGGATTTTTAAAAATCTCTGCTGCTATTTCAAAAGTTCAGCCAAGGTTAAAAACCACTGGTTCATGCCTTTTTCAATTTCCTTACTTTCATTTTGATGGGACTTCCTCAGGGAGTGGAGATAAGAACAGGTGAGTTCTGTCCACTACCTTTAGTTGGAAGCAAATGATTTGTTTATTTTCATATCGCAAATAGGGTGAGGAAGCAATCCCATGCTCACAGCCCACTCCAGGCTCACCTCTATGGTAGTACTAAGGCTGAATTGGTCATTGCTGGTTAACCTGTCTTTTTCCCACTAGATAATGAGATCCTAGAAGGCAGCTCCTAGCCCCTAACATAGTGTTTGGGGCATAATTGTCCATCTAATGAATGAGTGGATGCCATACAAGACCTTTTCCTCTTCTATTGCCTCAGTCCATACCTCTGAAGTTTTCTTTTCATAACCATTTTTTTTATGGACTTAAGTTCAAAACCAATTCTTTAGAGTTCATTCCATAAACCTCTTTGTATCTATAATCCCATTGAGTACACAGGGTAGTTTTGTCTCTTCCAGAATAGTGAGGGCATGTGACTATTGCTGTTTTTCTAGTAAGTCATCAGACTTGACTCCAGCTCTGTTATGATTAAAGCCACTCTCCACCAGAATTAGGGCTACTCTTAATCTCTTGAGGTTTATTTGTCTTGGCTCACATTCTGTCACTATTTTTTTTTGTCACAAAATGCTTAATAAAGTATTTGTTGCTTTTAAAATAAACACTTAATAGAACTCATACCATGTCCCAGGCACTGTTCTAAGTGCTTTAAAAATATTCACCCACTAGAAAATCTAAAAATTAATTCTAGTGTCATAAAGATGAGGTTACTTTTCCCTAAAAATGCTAGAGTCACGGATAATAGTTAGTGCAGGAAAGCCTGTGTCTCAGTGTGAGCTACTCTTCATGGGTTTATGGCCAGTCCCTAAATTTCACAAACCCAGTGAAGCTCCTTTATAACTAAATATCCAATTCATTCATCAACTCTAGGCAGGTGGACAACAGCAATGAACAAAACAGGCAAGAATCCCTCTCCATTTTTATGAAACATCTAGAGAGTAAACAAAGTAACTTTGAAAAGTTACATGGTGCAAGGCTTATGGAGAAGTATCAATCAAGAAAGAGAAAGAGGAAGTAATAAAAGTTAGGGGGTACTTTATAATTTTAAAAATACTGAAGTAACAGATGGCCTCCCTGAGAGGGTGACGTATGAACAAAAACCTGTAGGAGATGAGGGTAACCTCTAGGGAAACAGCATTCCAGGCAGAAGGAAGAACCAGTGCAAAGGCCCTGAGGCAGAGGCATGCACAGCATGTTCAAGACACAGTATAGAGGCCAAGAGCAGTGGCTCACACTGGTAATCCAGCACTTTGGGAGGCTGAGGCTGGCAGATCGCTTTAGGCCAGGAGTTCGAGACCAGCCTGGCAAAAATGGTGAAACCCTGTCCCTACAAAAAATACAAAAATTAGCCAGGTGTGGTGGTGCATGCCTGTAATCCCAGCTACTTGGGAGGGTGAAGCAAGAGAATCACTTGAACTGGGAGGCGGAAGTTGCAGTGAGCCGAGATCGTGCCACTGCACTGCAGCCTGGGCAGCACAAGCTTCTGTCATACACACACACACAAAAATACAGTGTAGAGGCCAGTGTGGTTGGATCAGTGCAACCAGTGGAGCACTGGCTCCCTCAGACAACACAGGGCTGTGACAGAACCAGGTCCTGCACGGTGTTGAACGTGATTGTAAGGAATCTGGCTTTTAAGATCAGTGAAAGAGAGAGTCACTGAAGGGGTTTGTGTTAGTCCATTCCTGCACTGCTACAAACCAAACACCGCATGTTCTTACTTGTAAGTGGGAGCTGAACGCTGAGAACACATGGACACATGGGGGCGGGACCCACTGGAGCCTGTTGGGGGTTGCGGGGAGAGAGAGCATCAGGAAGAATAGCTAATGCATGCTGGTCTTAATACCTAGGTATGGGTTGGTCTGTGCAGCAAACCACCATGGCACACGTTTACTATGTAACAAAACTGCACATCCTGTACATGTACCCCAGAACTTAAAAGTTGAAAAAGAAAAAAAAAACAAATAAAAATGACAAAAAGAGAAATACCCAAGTCTGGGTAATTTATAAACAAAAGAGGCTTAATTTGCTCATGGTTCTGCAGGCTGTACAGGAAGCATGGCTGGGGAGGCCTCAGGTAACCTGCAATCGCAGTGGAAGTTGAAGGGGAAACATGCATATCTTCACATGCCCAGAGCAGGAGAAAGAGAGGTGGGGAGGTAATACACACTTTCAAACAACCAGATCGCATGGCAACTCACTCACTGTCATAAGAACAGCATCGGGGGGAAATCTGCCCCCATGATCCAACCACCTCCCACCAGGCCCCACGTCCAACACTGGGGATTACAATTTGACCTGAGATTTGGGCAGGGACACACACCCAAACCATTTCAGGGTTTCAGTATAGGTTTGACATAGGTATTAATTTGACATAGGTATTAATAAGGACACTCCAGCTTTTGTTTGGGGCAAGAATGAAGCAAGTAAGACAGGAGGGTACTGCAAATAATCTAGGATGGCAATAGAGGAGGTGGTGAGAAGGAGTCAGATCAGAGAAAAATTAGAAAGTAGAACCAACTGGACATACTGTATAATGGAAAGAGACGAGTCAAGGATGACTTTTAAGATTTTTGTCCTAAGCAAGTAGACGAATGAGGTTGTCATTACCTAACATGGGAAAAGCTATAGGTGAAATAGGTTTTTGCAGAGAAGATCAAGAGATCAGTTTGCACTTATTAAACTTGGAGATGCCTGTTAAATGTGCAGTATTGAAGTATCTGGGTATTCAAGTCTTGAGTTAATGGTTTAAGGTCTAGGTTAAAACTATGAATTCAGAAGTCATCAGTTTATACAGGGTGTGTGAAACCATGCTACTGGATGAGATCCCAAGAATCTAGTGTATATACTGGATGAGATCCCAAGTATACACAAGAAAGCAGAGGTCTAAGTATACTCAGCCCTGCGCCTGCAAATGTTAGGAGGCTGGGACATGAGGAGGAAACAGACAGAAGAAACAGCCAGAGAGTCAAGAAATCAGGATAGGCTGGTGGCTCACACCTGCAATCCCAGTACTTTGGGAGGCCAAGGCAGGTGGATCACCTGAGGTCAGGAGTTCGAGACCAGCCTGACCAACATGGTGAAACTCCATCTCTACTAAAAATACAAAAAATTTGGCTGGGCGTGGTGGCGGGAGCCTGTAATCCCAGCGACTTGGGAGGCTGAGGCAGAAGAATCACTGGAACCTGGGAAGTGGAGGTTGCAGCGAGCTGAGATCGTGCCATTGCATTCCAGCTGTGATAGAGCAAGACTCTGTCTCAAAAAAAAAAAAAAAAAGAAATGAGGATAATATGGAATCTTGAGCCAACTGAAGAAAAGTGTTTCAAGGACTACTCAGTTGTGTCAAATGCTACAGAGAGGCCCTAAAAAGTGAGGCCTGAGAATTGATCACAGTAGTTTGGCAACACGGAAGTCACTGGTGATAAGGATAAAAGAAATTTTGTTGTAGTAGCAGACATGAAATTTGGATTAAAGGGAGTTCAGAGAGGAGATGCACTGGAATTTGTTCAGAATTTTATTATAAAGGGAAGGTGAGAAATGAGATGGAAGCTGCCCGAGAAGTGGGTGAATAGTTTTGTTTTTTGGTAAGCTGAGGAAATTAACGGCATGTTTGTAGGCTGATAGGAAAGATCTAGCAGTAGAGAGGGAGGAAAAAAACCAGATGATGCCAGAGCTTTCCTAGACACATGTCCTTGAGTTAAGGGGAGGGATATGTCATGGAGTGAACTGTGTCCTCCCAAAATTCCTATGTTATGTTGCAACCCTAAACCCCAATTTGACTGTATTTGGAGATAGGCCCTTTGGTGAGGTAATTAAGGCAAAATGAGGTCATAAGGGTGGGGCCCTACTCCAAGAGGATAGGTGTCATTATAAGAAGAGGAAGAGACACCCATCTCTCTCTGCCTGTCTCTCTGTACACACACACAGGAAAGGAAATAGCAAGAATGCAGCGAGAGGCCTCAGGAAAGCAATCCTGATACCACCTTGATCTTGGGCTTCTAGCTTCCAGACCTGTGAGAGAATGAATTTCCATGGTTTAAGCCACCCAGTCTGTGGTGTTCTGTTATGGCAGCCCAAGCCAACTACTACAGGGTGGGACCTCGAGCACGAGGGGAGGAGACGGCCTTTGCTGGAAGTGCAGGCAAATGATCCCCCAGGAACAGCGATGGGAGCTTCTGATTGCTCTCATTATCTCTACAAAGTAGGAAGAAAGAGTCATCAGCTGAGCATGAGGAAGGTAGAAAACATCTTTGGGAAATTTCAGAAGCGAAGGAAGGCATAAAATAGTCATCTAAAAAAAGCAGGAAAGGGAAAAGACAGAGAAATCCAGTTTGAGTCCCAGGACTCCAGGAAGCATCAGGACCCACTTGAAATTGCCAATGCTAAATTTAAAATGAGGCCAGTCTGTAATACAGAAACATTTCTGGAATTTGCTAACAGCTAAACAGAGTAGAATCAATACTTTGGAGAATAAGAGTAACCAAAGGAATAAAATTAACTGGTCAACTTTTGTGGTTTTTACTATTAATATTTTCTTCAGCGTAAATCATAGCTGCCTGAATTCCTGAACCCCTATTATATAAATCTAAAAAGCTCTGGTTTATCATGGTTGAAAATTCATGGCTAACTTATCAGGCAAACTGTCCCTAAAGCATTTTTTGAATAGCTTTAGTATCAAGATGGTACTGAGTGTACATTTCATTTCCCTGCTTAAAGGAAGGCTTAGTTATTTTAAACCAAGTCTTATTTTTATAGCTATCATTTGTATATAGAAACACAATTTTTAAACAACTACCAGCAGCATAACCTGAACAAATGTATAACAGAAGAGGAGGGAACCACAATTTGGGAACCACATAGTGAGACAGGGTCTCATTATGTTGCTCAGGCTGGACTCAAACTCCTAGGCACAAGGGATCCCTCAGCATCCCAAGTAGCTAGGATTACAGGTACATGACACTGCCCTTGGCTCTGCTCTATTTTTATTATTTCCTTTCTTCTGCTACTTTGGATTTAATTTGCTCTTCTTTTTCTTGTTTCCCAAATGAAAGTTTAGGCTATTGATTTTAGATATTTCTTCTTGTCTCATAAATGCATTCTATGTTATAAATTTCTCTTTAATCACTGCTTTCTCCATATCACATAAATTTTGGTAAGTTGTAGTTTCATTTAGTCCAAAATATTTTTAAATTTATATTGAGATTTCTTCTTTGACCCGTGTGATTTTTAAAGTGTGTTGTATAATCCCAAAGTATTTGGGGATTTCCAGCTATCTTTCTGTTGATTTCTAGTTTAGTTCCATTGTGGTCTGAGATCAGATACTGTATGATTTCTATTCTTTTAAATTTGTTAAGATACGTTTTACGGCCCAGAATGCAGTCTATCTAGGGGAATGGTCCATGTGAGGTTGCAAAGAATGTGTATGCTGCTGCTGTTGGATGAAGTAGTCCAAGATATCCATTATTTCCAGTTGACTGATGGTGTTGTTGAATTCAACTATGTCCGTACTGATTTTTCTGCCTGCTGGATCTGTCCATTTATGATAGTGGGTATTAAAGTCTACAACTATAATAGTAGATTCATCTATTTCTCCTTGCAGTTCTATCAGTTTTTGCCTCACATATTTTTCTTTGTTCATTTTTGTTTTTTTTGCCTCATGTATTTTGGTGTTCTGTTAGGTACGTATACACCTGTTAAGGATTGATATGTCTTCCTGGAGAATTAAACCCTTTATCATTAAGTAATGGCTACCATATCCCTGATAATTTTTTGTCCTAAAGTTCCACTGTATCTGAATTTAATATAACTACTAATCCTTTCGTTTGCTTAGTGTTAGTATGGCATATATTTTTTGATCCATTTACTTTAAACCTATATATGTCTTATATTTAAAGCAGGTTTCTTGGAGACAATATATACTTGGGTCTTATTTTTTGATCCACCCTGACAATCTCTGCCTTTTAATTGGTATGTTTAGGCCACTGACATCCAAAGTGATTACTTGATATAATTAGATCATAGCTACCATATTTGCTACTACTTTCTATTCATTGTCCTTGTTCAGTTTTCCTATTTTTGTCTTACAGTTTTTTCTGCATTTTGTGGGTTTTAATTGAGCATATTCCATTTTCTCTCCATGCTTCTTTTTTAAAACATATTTTTTACTGGTTGCCCTAGAGTTTATAATATACATTTATAAATAATCCAATTCCACCTTCAAATAACACTATATCATCTTATGGATAGTGGGAGTACCTTATATGAATGAAATAATCCTAATCTACTCCTTGTTATTTTTTGTATTACTGCTGTCATTCATTTCACATATATGTAAACTTATGTAAGTATATATGTGTGTATAAATATATATGAATATTGTTGCTGTTAATATTTTGAATAAACTGCTGTTAGGTCAATTATGAATAAGAAAAATAAAAGTTTTAATTTTATCTTCACTTATTCATTCTCTGATGCTCTACGTAGATCAAAGTTTCTTACCTATATCATTTTCGTTTTATCTAAAAACTTCTTGTTAACATTTCTTGTGAGGCAGGTCTACCGGCAACAAACTCCCCCAATTTTTGTTTGTCTGAGAAAGTATTTATCCTCCATTTTTGAAGAATAATTTTTTGAGGTACAGAATTCTAGATTGGTAGAGGTGTTTTCTCTCAACACTTGAGATTGTTCACTTCTCTCTCTTCACGCTTGCATGATTTCTTAGAAAACTGATGTAATTCTCATTTCTCCTTTTTATATGTAAGGTGTTCTTCTTTTCCCTCTGGCAGATTTCAATACTTTTTAAACATTTTTTATTTTCTGCATTTTGAATACGGTATGCCTAGGTATCTTTCATTTATGCTGATTGGTGTTTTCTGAGCTTACAGATCTGTGGTTTGGTGTCTGACACTAATTTGGGGAAAATTTCAGTCTTTATTTCATTAAATATTTCTTCTTCTCCTTTCTTTCTTCCCCTTCCTTTATTCTCATATGTGTACATTACACCTTTTGTAGATGTCTCAACTACAACATATTTTATTTTTTTTTCAGCCTTTTTTTTCTTTGTTTTACAACTTTGGAAGTTTCTACTGAGATATCCTCAAGCTCAGATATTCTTTCTTCAGCTGTGTCCAGGTCCAGTCTACTGATGAGTCTATCACAGTCTTCATTTGTTAGTGTTTTTGATCTCTAGCATTTCTTTTTCATTCTTTCTTAGAATTTCCATCTCTCTGCTTACATTGCCCATCTCTTCTTGCATGCCATCTACTTTATCCATTAAAGCCCTTAGCACATTAATCATAGCTGTTTTAAATTCCTGGTCTGATAATTTTAAGATCTCTGTCATATATGAGTCTGATTCTGATGCTTGCTCTGTCTCTTCAAGCTGTGTTTTTTGCCTTTTTGTATGCCTTGTAATTTTTTTTCCTTATGGCTGGACACGATGTATTGGGTATATGGAACTGCAGTGAAAAAGTCTTTAATCGTGGTGGTAAGGTGTCAGGGAAGACGAAGTATTCTATAGTCCTATAACTAGGTCAGTCTTTTAGTAAGCCTGTGCCTCTGGGCTGTAAATGTTACGGTGCTTCTCAGTTTCTCCCCCTCCTAGCTCAACCAGGATGGTTCAAGACTGGAGGGATCTGGGCTTGTACATTTTCCATCCCCCATACAGAAGGCTAGAGTTGGCTGTAGGTGGTTATCTCCTTTCCCCCAGATTGGTTAGGCTCTGAAAAATCCCCAATAATTTAGGTGCTTGTAAAACAGTTTTTCTTGATATCTTGTTGCCGTTGGATAGAAAGTTATATATAGCATATTTTGTCTAAAGCACAATTCAATGTCAGTATTTCCCTTTTAATTTTCTGTCTCACTGATCTGTCTGTTGTTGATGGCGGATATTGAAGTCCTCACTATTACTGTATTCCTATCTATTTCTCCCTTCATGTCCATTAATATTTGCTTTATATATTTAGGTGCTCTAATGTCTAATGTGCTCTAGTGTCTAATATATATTTACACTTGTTATATCCTCTTGATGAATGTTCTCTTTATCATTAGTGACTTTGTCTCTTATGAAAGTTTTTGACTTGATGTCTATTTTAAATCTAAATATAGCCACTTCTGTTCTCTCTTTTTTTACCATTTGCATGCAATACCTTCTTCCATCACTTCACTTTTAGCCTATGTATATCCTTAAGGCTAATGTAGGTCTCTCATAGGAAGCATATAATTGGATCTTGTTTTTTTATTCATTAAACCACTCTGTGTCTTTGGATTGGAAAATTTAATCCATTTATACTTATTGACATTTAAGGACTTACTACTGCTATGCTGTTTATTGTCTCCTGGTTGTTTTGTATATCCTTTGTTCCTTTTTTCCTTTCTTATTTGCCTTCATGATTTGGTGATCTTCTATAGTGCTAGGTTTTTATTCTTTTTTCTTTATTTTTTGTGTATTGCTATAGTGTTTTGCGTTGTGGTTACCACAAGGCTTACATAAAACGTCTTATAGTTATATAATAATTGACTATTTTACACTGATAACTTCATTTTTTCCACATACAAAAACTCTAAACATTTATCCTCCACCCTGCTTGATCTAGTCTGCTATTGAAGCTCTCTATTGTATTTTTAAATTTCATTCATTGAATTCTTTAGGTCCAAGATTTCTGTTTGGTTCTTTGTTATGATACCTATCTCTGTTGAATTTCTCATTCAGATCATAAACTGACTGATATCATTAAATTGTCTCTCTATATTCTCTTGTAATTTTTCAAGTTTCCTTTTCTTATTTTGAATTGCTTTTCAAACAATTCATAAATTTTCTTTTCTTTGGGGTCAGTTACTAAAGAATTATTGTGTTCTTTGGTGGTGTCATATTTCCTTCCTTTTT